>NW_025823104.1:309929-337281 GCF_002878395.1 Capsicum annuum | reverse complement strand
GGTCTACACCCAAACTAAATGACATACTCTCTATAATAACATACATATCATCCAAAGCAAGTAGAGAGTAGAGAAAAGTATCACTCAAATCGACTTCTACTAAGGTTCTCTCATGTCTGTACTCACTACTAGTTTCCCAATAATCACCATGAGTACTCTCAACAATGAAATCACACAAAGTTGAAGAAGAAGTAGCTTCCGCAACTATATATTCCTTACCCTTAAGAGTACTCTCATGTTCCAAGAAGAGATTTTCCTCTTTAGGAGGAATGTTGTCACACCATAGTGGGTTAGCATATAGGCTATATGTTCATTAGGAGTGTTTAAATCATCTTCAAACAAGACATTATACCTAAAAAGAGTGTGATCTACCTCATGGACAGATTTGGAACAAGTAAGTTCCTCACTCTCTAAATGATCAATATCAAGTTTCAAACACAATATTACCCCAAGAATAGCTCTCGAGTTCATTCTCACTTTGATCAATATTTTCAACATCATCACACACTTAAGGTTCATTAATTACATCATACACATCCTCAAGTGGTGGATAATTTTCACACATAAGTTGATCAACACAAATTTCAGAAGATAATGTACTTTCATTCAACATAATGGTTTCAACACTAGATGGACATAAATCGATCTTACAAAAAAAGTCGATTCGATCATCAATAGGATCAACTAGTGTATCCCCACTCACAATATGTACATCATCATCAAGTGGTAAAGAAACAATAGACTCACATATAGGCAAGCTACAACTCACACTCAATGGGCTACTAGCCACACAATTATCATTCACATGTACAAAAGTGTAAGAGTTAGTCATTTTACCTTGAAGTCCTTGAGTACATTCTTCTTTGTCATGGTGTGAAGGTCCTCCAAAAGATTGGGCAGAAACTTCCTTTTGGCATTAGTCTTCTCCACTTGCCATGTTGGTACCTACACAAATGTCCTTAGAAATAGAAGGACAACCAATGTTAGCATGGTTTGGTAGTAATCCCCTCAATTTGCTCCACTCAACCTCTTCTTTTTCCACTCTCGAATTACCACCTTGCACTTCCTTACTCCTCTCAATCTTTTGTCTCCCATAATAATTTAGATTGGAGTAGGTAGGCATTTCTCTTCGTGGCTTGGGCAACAAGTAAGTCATGGGGTGATTCCCCCATTGGTCTCTTACAATATTTAACCAATTTTGCATATTTGGAACTCTATGTTGTGCAAACAAATCGGCATCTAAGCATGCATGACCATATGTCAATAGAAGAATATCGCACCACACCTTCTCATGGTATTCAAATTGGGAGAAGACAACCTTGACCTCTCGGTAACCTTAAACCCATCCAAGAAGTATGGAACAAGTAAAGGCTCATGAAACAACCCCAAGAAGTCAACCATGGATGGAACGAAGTAGTTACTATAGTACCTATCATTTAATATAATGAGGCATCCCAGTATCCCACAAATGGTCACCTTTCCAGAGTGTACACTCCTTCTTGGATCAACATTATAAAGCTCACGATCGACTTTGATAAGAAGTACTACAAGGTAGAGAATATGGATCTTCATACTCCTCATGTGTACTCTCATCATAGCTCTCATAAGCTTTGTGAACGAAAGGATTATACCTAACACCAAATCTAGGTTCGGAGTAAGAAGTGTAAGACTCCTCACATGCCCTAACTTCATCATAAGATCCATCACTAGGTCCTACATCATCTCCAAAGTTACCATAAGCACTAGGCACTTCATTCACCTCATTTTCTCCCTCAAAACAGTAACTTTCAAATCTGCCCAAGTTTTGATCATGGCTATTTTCATAGCCTCCGCAATCTCCCTCAACTTCGTAGCCATAAAACCCCTCACTACAATCATAGTCTACCATGTTGTAGTCACAATAATCCCCAGCTATCAAAGACATGTTCCCCTTATATTACCCTTTAAACCTATAAAATGAACAAATAAGATTAGTAGTAAAAGCTCCTTACCAACACTCGTATTCACTCACTTTTGTGATCCTCACAATTTGGAGCGGGAATATTAAAAGTTGCTTATACTCCGGTAGTCAATAAGATGTCAATTCTACTTGGCGGTCGGAATAGATTCTTGTTTGATCGACTCAAGACACAAAATATAATTTACTTATGAACTTGAAACAAAGAAGTTACTACGAGTTAAAATTGAGAAAAGCACACAAATAATGAAGACACGAAGAAACGGATTCAATAATTAATCTACAACTAAGTAGGTGATTACTAGTTATTAATTTATTCTAGAATCAAGACATGAAATTAAAGAAACAATAAGATGAAATTAAGAATCTAAAATTTTGAGCTCAAAAATATTGTGTGAACAGTAGCAGTGATGATGTGGCAGCCACGTATTGCTTCAGTTTTTTCAAGTGGTTATTCTCAAATGTTCAAGTCTTGGTCAAAAATTAATTTAGATTGGTGGAATTTGTTTTAGGAGGTGAAAATAAGTCTTGGAGCCTTTTTCAATTTTCAAGACTTGACTTTTTGTACTTCTCCTGGATCCTTAAATCATGGAAAAGTGTTGCAAAGTGGTTGAGACTTGATTGATAGGTCCTTGTTGATTGTAGTGTCTTTCAAGACTAACAAATAATACACCCTTTTCCTTCAACTTTTTTGGATTTAGCATTCACTTTATCTTCAATAATAAATAAAGGTGGTGATGAACATCAAGAACAACAACAACAACACCAAGAACTACAACAATAATCTTCAAGAACACCAACAATTTTCACATGGCCAACTCCAATCCACAATAACAATATCTCAAACACTAGGCCAAGACAACTACAACTTCAACAAAGTGGTTCTCAAGCCACCAAGTAACAACAATATCACATGGTCAAGTTTAGAACATCAAGGATAAACCACACGACCAAAACAGTCTACCATAACAATGGTCAACAACAATGGGCCAAGCTTATGTTCACAACAACAACTTTCAACAAGTTCAAGCTCAAGTTTAGATCTAGACTCAAAGTGTTAGTGGACAAGAAAACTAACACTAGAAACAACAAAACAAACAAGAACACTACTAGATCTAGTCACACAACAAGCAAATCTTGGCCAAGACACAACAAGAACACAATTTTCGGCCAAGAACACAAAGGTGGCAGATTTGACTGTTTCTGTAATTTTTAGACTTCAGTCTTTTTTGTAGTTTTCAAGGTCTCAAGCCCAAGATTGATCTTGTTAGAACAAAATCAAAGATGTCTTTGATACCAAATGATACGGGAAAAGAAATGAGAAGGCTCAAAAACTACTCAAAACAGTCCACAAATCAACTAGAACCCGAGGACCCCTTTAAGAGAAACTTTCGGCCAACAATAACAACACAAGGATTACAAGATACAAGGTGTATTTTAACACAAAAATAGAAGCAATGAAACAAGATGAAACAAGACACGGTTTCAACACAAACACAAGGGAAATTGCATAGAAAATAAAGATAAATAGTGATACCAAGATTATTACAAGATTAAGAACCAATTGTATTTCAACACTAACCCCTAATGAGTGTAATAATCAAAAACACACTCTTACGGTGACCACCAAGGGAATGAACTCACCTCAAGATCTACCGTTTCCAAGCAAAGATCAATATTGGCTTTTTCAAGCCCTATGCTAAGGATGGCTTTTCCAAGCCCTACAACTAAGGGTGTTGCACTCTCAAAAGAGAGAAAATATGTCTTTCAATTCATTATCCTTCAAAATCTGCCAAGAAATGAGCTAAAATGACCTATCTATAGTTTAATACAAAAGAAGAAGAAAAGACCCCTTTGCCCTTAATGATAGGTGCTGCCATGGTGTGTAAATACACCATGTGTAATGTCCAAAATTCCCTTAATTAAGGTCCGAAACCGTGAGTCCTCAATATTAAATGCTCCAAGCAATCTTCCACACGCAAGATTGCTTTAAGTTATGCTCAAAACGGGTCCTCCATGCATGTTCTTGTATTTTCAAGGTGACTAAGTCTTGACCTCTATGTGTTGGCCTCCAAAGATGTTATCAAAAGATAAGATGGCCATTTGTCCCATATCACCATGCCAATCACTTATGACAGGTGTTGCAGATTCTTCGTGATCGTAAGCTATATGCAAAGTTCTCTAAATGTGAGTTTTGGTTAAAATTGGTGGCATTATTGGGTCATAATGTATCTAGTGAAGGAATAAAGGTTGATACTCAAAAGATAGAAGCCGTGAAGAGTTGGCCAAGGCCCACAACGCCTATGGAGACTCGTAGTTTTCTTGGGTTGGCAAGTTATTATAGAAGGTTTGTTGAAGGTTTTTCTTCAATTTCTGCACATTTAACCAAGCTAACACATAAAGCATCCAAGACTCAATGGAATGATGCCTGTGAAAGGAGTTTCCAAGATCTGAAGAATAAGTTGACTTTTATACCCGTATTGGTACTTCCAGAAGGCACAGAAGGGTATGAGGTGTATTGTGATGCTTCAAGAATTATCTTAGGATGTGTATTGATGTAGCATGGTAAAGTAATAGCATATACCTCCAGACAGTTATGGCCACATGAGAAAAACTATCCTACGTATGATCTCGAGCTAGCAGCAGTTATATTTGCTTTAAAGATATGGCGTCACTACTTGTATGGGATTTATGTTGACATATATTCTGACCATAAAAGTTTGCAATATATCTTTAGCTAGAAGGATCTAAATTTAAGGCAGCGAAGGTGGCTTGAACTATTAAAAGACTATGATATTGATATCTTGTATCATCTAGGGAAAGCAAATGTGGTAGCTGATGCACTAAGTCGTAAGGCTATGACAGCGTCTATAGAAAGGAAAGGGATGATTAAAGATCTCCACCAACTAGCTAATTTGGGGGTTCACCTTCATGAAACTCCAGATGAGGGGCTTATTATGCATAATGCAGCAAAATCTTCATTAGTAGCTGAAGTAAAAAAGAAGCAATATGTAGATCCAATTTTATTACAGCTTAAAGAGAATGTACAATGTGGTACGACTAATGCATTTGAGCCTACGCGACAAGGAGTACTTCAGTGCCAAAATAGATTATGTGTGCCTAATGTAGATGGACTAAGAAAAAAGATTATGACAGAGGCACATCGTTTGAGGTATTCCATCCATCTAGGGTTAACTAAGATGTATCAAGATTTGAAAGAAATATATTGGTGGAGTGACATAAAGAGGAACATTTCATAATTTGTAGCCGAATGTCCAAATTGTCAAAGAGTTAAAGTAGAGCACCAAAAGCCCGGGGGTTATATGCAATGTATAGATCTTCCTATCTGGACGTGGGACATGATCAACATGGATTTTGTCACTAGTTTACCTCGTACATCTCGAAGGTTTGATTCCATATAGATGATAGTTGATAGGCTTACCAAATCAGCATACTTTCTACCGGTTAGGACCACTTACACAATTGAAGAATATACCAAATTATATATTAAAGAGATAGGTCGGCTACACAAAGTTCCAATCTCTATTATATCAGATCGAGGAGCTCAATTTACAAAAAATTTTTGGAAGTCTTTTCAGAGAAATCTAGGAACACAAGTGAACCTAAGTACAGTTTTTCACCCTTAAATAGATGGACAAGCAGAACGTACCATTCAAACATTTAAAGATATGCTACAAGCTTCTGTATTAGACTTTAAAGGTAGTTGGGATGATGATTTACCTCTCATCGAGTTTGCGTACAACAATAGCTATTATTCAAGTATCAAAACAGCACCATATGAAGCTTTGTACTGAAGAAAGAGCAGATAACTAATTAGATGGTTTGAAGTGGGTGACACTGCCTTGTTCGGGCCAGATCTTGTTCATCAAGCTATGGAAAAGGTTAAAGTGATCCAACAGCGGCTAAAAATAGCCCAAAGTTAACATAAGTCATATGCAAATGTTAAAAGGAGGGGGCTAGAGTTTGCTAGAGGTGATTGGGTATTCTTGAAGGTGTCACCAATAAAGGAGGTTATGAGATTTGGTAATAAAGGAAAACTAAGTCCACGTTATATAGGCCCATACAAGATTACCTAGAGGTTTGGCCAAGTCGCTTATGAATTAGAGCTACCCCAAGAGCTCTCAACAGTTCATCCAGTATTTCATGTCTGAATGCTTCGAAAGTGCATGGGTGATCCATCTGATATTACTCCTACTGAAGATTTAGAAGTTACGAAAGATCTCACCTATGAAGAAATACCTATTGCTATTCTAGATCGACAAGTGAAGAAGTTAAGGAATAAAGAAATAACTTCTGTAAAAGTGCTTTGGAGGAACCAATAAGTAGAAGAGATAACATGGGAAGTGGAGGAAGCGATGAAATCTAAGTACCCCCATTTGTTTAAATACAAAGAGAAAGTCCAAGATGCTGAATTGGAGCAATAACAAGTAAGTGTAAGACATAAGTACTGTGTTATAATAGGGGTATTAAACTTAGGCTTGAACTTGTTTTGGTTGGACAGTTATGCTAACATTCGAGGAAGAATGTTCCTAAGGGGGGAAGGGTGTAAAATCCTGTATTTTGCTTGTACTTGTTCTAATTATATGGAACCTGGTATGGTCTTATAGGATAGGTAATGGGTGAGGTTTGTTATACAAGTATTAATGGTATAGATGGAATTATAGATGCTTCCCGTACAGTTTAATGTGATGCGACTAAGGTAACGTTAAGATAACTATTTAAACTTGGAATCATTTAAATTTTAAAGTGAACAAGTGTGTATAAGTTGAAGGTTAGATTAAAGGGATTAGGAGCTGAAAATAGAGCAAAATATTGATGTGTTTGCTTGACTTATTTAAGCTAGTAGGTGAGTCACCTACTTAAGTTGTTTGGACCAAATTAATGGACCCATGGCTATGGATCAGATTTGGGTCTATGCTAATATACTCTTTTGGGCAAAATTGAACAAAAGAGAAAGAAAATCGATAAGTGGCCCAACATACCAATCTGCCAAGGCCCAAGTTATTTAAGCCCAAAATAAGAATTTAAGTAAGGAGTGCATCACCTACTTTGAAAATTCGTGCAGTTTGAACCCTTAAGTAGGTGCATCACCTACTTGGACCAATTTGACCAATTTTATGGTCCAAAATGCAGATAAGGAGGTGGACAAGATAGGACCTTTAAAAGGCCAAGTTGCTGGTCATTTTACTTCACTTTTAAGTCACAAAAAAGGGGTATATTTCAGCAAATCTCTCTACTCTCTCTAAAACAACAAGAATAGCAGCCCTATTTTTCCTTCTAGGGTGTTTGAAGAAACCCTCACCTTTGCAGCCCAAGGTAAGTTAAAAACACTTAAGGTTTTGTTTAATTATCTCATGGAAGATTACGAAAACAATTTATAAGTGTTTGACTATAAGTATATGGCTGATTATAGAACAAGCTGTTTGTTCACGTTTCCTTGTTATTGAGGAACTTTTTTTCTTCTTCTTTGGTTTAACTGTGAAGGAAATTTCAAGCTCTTGAAGAGTTCAATTAAAAGAATAAGTTGCTGAATTGAGGTAAGGTGACTGCTCCATTTTGTTTTTCTTATATATGAATTTGAGAGGGGATTATGGATGTCTTGTATTGAGAACTCAAGAGATGATGAGTTCAATAATTGCTACAATAAAAGGGATTTGGGACTATTTTGTATGTATATGTTATGGGCTTCCAGGTTGAAGTTGGATAAAGGTGTGATGAGTTTGTAATGAATTACACCACCGAACTAATGTTTGCTGCCCAATCTATTTTGCATATTGTTTGGAATGTGTGATGAAGTCGAGGTGGTTTTGGTGAACCTTATAAGAACCCATATGGTATGTGGGTGTAATTGAAGGAAAAAAAGAGTTAAAATAACACCCTTGTTTGATAGATTAATAGTTGCTGCCTGGTTACTGCTTTGGGTGAAATTAAGTATCTCAAATGTGTTGATTGGTTACTAATACTAGTTTACCATATATTCTATTGTAGATAAGTAATCTAAAAGGCGGGAATTCAAGTCGGGTTAGTTTCGGAGTCAAATAACTAGGTATGTAAGGCATACTATTTCACACTCTTTGGCATGAAATCGTACAATTGTTCCATCAAGCAAGTTTCCGAGGTTATCCTATAACAAAGTGATACATAATGGCAGCACATTACACTCCATGTATCCAATGACCTTGTTCCCACTCTCTAACACATTAGAACACCTCAATACGTGCTTATTATTAAATCTGCACGTCTATCTTCACTAGAAAATTTCAAGAGTTCTCCGTTTGTTCAAATAAGACCCATGTGTTATTTCAGCTCCTAAACACTTAATTTGTGTGCCAACAGCTCCCTACCTCATTTTTGTTGCATTAAGTGTCTATTTACATGTCACTTATTAGCGTATTACTGGTTCAAGGTACCATAATGTGATGATGTAACACCTATATTCCACGTGTACTAGTTCTAATTATGTTGCACTTGATATGGACTTATGGGGTAGGTAGTGGGCTCGAATATCCTATGTGATTGGTGACGGTAAGTTGGTTTGGAGAAGTTCCCACATGTATTGAAATGTGGTATGATTAAGTTACCTTCGATGAGAGAATATAAACTTGGGCCCTTAAGTAGGTATTTGAATCTAAAGGATGAAGTGACCAAGTTTTAAGTTTAACTATAAGCATTTTGATCTTAAAATGGAATAAAATATTGAGGTGCTTGCTTGACTTGTTTTAAGCTAGTAGGTGAATCACATACTTTGACCTTTTGACCAACTTTAAAACTAAGTAGGTGCATCACCTATTAAGGATCCCTTGACCAGCTTATTGGGCCAAATACACTACCACCTACTTAAGTTAATTCTGGCCCAAATTAAATAAGAGAAAAGGAGGAGAATGGGCAGCCAAGGCCCAATAGTTTTTAATCCACAAAGGCCCAATATAATGGGCAAGTATGTGAATCACCTACTTGATAAATTATGGCCCAAAAATGACCAAGAAAGTCGTCCAAGAGCATCTCTTTTAAAAGGGATTAAAAATAGCCCTTATAGCTCATTTTAACTAGCCAAAAAAAAAACAGCTTTCAAGATTTTTTCTCTTGTTCTCTCTTAGCTATGCAGCAGCCCTAAAATTCCATTAGGATTTTTTGGAAACCTTTCTTCAAAGTTAAAGGTAAGTGAACAAATCATGAGCACATCTTAAGAATACTATAAGGATTATGTTCTTCATGATTAAACTAGAAGATATCCCTTTTTAAGTTTGGCAGTCCCTTTATCCTTGATTATTAAGAGGTTTTTCTCTTTACTTGTGGTTTGTGAGTAAAGGGATCAAGCTATTGATACATTAAGGGAATAAACTACCACCGAAATTAAGGTATGGCTACTGTCCATGTTTTCCTTTTTCCTATATACGTGTGTTGGTTGAGGATTGTATATATGTTGTTGTTAAGAACTCAAGGGATGGTGACTTCAATTTTTGGTTGCCATATTAAGGGGTATTTGGGGCTGTTTTGGATCTGTTTTATGTATGTATGTTGGGGGCTTCTTGGTTGAAGTTGGGGGAATGGTGTGAATAATTTCTATTAAAAGGTAGAAGAAGAGTATAATGGTACACCACCAAATTGAATGTCGCATAAGTTTACTGCCCACATCACTTGATATACTGTTTTGAGAGTACAATAATGATGAAACTGTTAAGGGGATCTTATAAAAAGTTACATCACGTGTGAATGTAATTGGAGAAGAACGAGGTTGAGAGAACACCCTTGGATTAATTCTTTGGCCCAAGTATGCTCTTACGTAGTGGCTACTATGGAGGATAGAGTTCATCGATATGTGGATAGATTGGACCCATATTTGGTTAGAGATTGTACTATTGCTGCCTTGAATAAAGACATGGATATAGAAAGAATACAAGTATTTGCTCAAAAAATGGAGGATCAAAGGCAAAGAAGGACATAAGAGTTGGAAAGAGGGCCAGATCTATGGGACAATTTTCTCCATTTCAGAGTAAATTCAGGCCTCGATTTTTTGCTAGACCCCCTAGACCATCACCTTCCTACATCAGGTGCTCATCCTCGATTCTAGGGGTTTAAGGGAAATCAATTCAGGCAAAAAAGTGAGAGTAAAGGTTCACAAGTAGTAGGGTATCGAAAGCAAGGAAGTACAAGCCAATCAAGACCTCCTAGATAGCTTTGTAAGCATTGTGGAAGAAATCATCTAGGTGCATGTCAGTTTGGGACAAATTCTTGTTATTGGTGTGGCACACCGGGACACATAATGAGAGATTGCCCAAAAAGGGGTATGGCTGATATGGCACAACCTACTGGATCTACTATTGCATCATCATTCTCGATTCCTTCTTTTGGTAGGGGTTAGCAGATACCTACTGGTCGTGGCAGGGGTGTTAAGGGAGCTAGTTCTAGTGGTGTTCAAAATCGTACATATGCTCTAGCAGGTCGACAAAATTTGGAGGTTTCTCCTAACGTGGTTACAGGTACATTGTCTATCTTTTCACATAAGGTATATGCATTAATTGATCCAAGCTCTACATTATCATATGTAACTCCATTAATTGCTGGAAAGTTCAAAAGAACACCAGAATTGCTAGCTAAGCCATTTAAAGTGTCTACACCAATTGGCAAATCTATTATAGCTAGAAGAGTTTACCGTAATTGTATAGTAACTGTTTGTAACCGTGATACATTGGCTGACCTTTTGGAGCTTGAAATGGTGGATTTTGATGTTATAATGGGTATGGATTGGTTGTCTTCTTGTTATGCCACAGTAGATTGTCGAGCTAAGAGGGTGCATTTCCATTTTCCAAAGAAAGCAGTCCTTGAGTGGAGGAGTAATATTGGGGCACCAAGGGGTAAGTTTATTTCTTATATTAAGGCAAGGAAGATGATGTACAAAGGATACATATGCCATTTAGTAAGGGTGAAAGATATAGAGGCGGAGTCACCAACTCTTCAATCCATCTCACTGGTAAATGAATTTTTTGACGTATTTCTTGAAGATCTTCCGGGTTTACCTCCAGAAAGAGAAGTAGAGTTTGGTATTGATGTGATACCAGGTACTCAACCAATTTCTATTCCTCCTTATAGAATGGCCCCTGCAAAATTACGTGAATTGAAGGAACAATTAAAAGATTTGTTGGAAAAGGGTTTCATAAGGCCTAGTATATCTCCTTGGGGTGCACCTGTGTTATTTGTACGTAAGAAAGATGGCACGTTGAGAATGTGTATTGATTATTGACAATTGAATAAGGTGAAAATTAAGAACAAATATCCCCTTCCTAGAATTGATGATTTTTTTTATCAGTTACAAGGTGCTAAGTGTTTCTCAAAGATCGACTTAAGGTCAGGTTATCACCAACTGAGAGTAAAGGAGAAAGACATACCTAAGACGGCTTTTCGAATGCGACATGGTCATTTTGAGTTTTTAGTTATGTCATTTGGGCTAACTAATACACCAGCAACTTTTATGGATTAGATGAATAGAGTGTTTAAGCCATTCTTGGATGTATTTGTTATCGTATTTATAGATGATATTCTGGTGTATTCAAGATTAGAAGAAGACCATGCTAATTATTTGCGACAGGTGTTACAAATCCTTCACGATCATAAGTTGTATGCAAAGTTCTCCAAATGTGATTTTTGGTTAAAATCGGTAGGATTCTTGGGTCATATTTTATCCGATGAAGGAATAAGAGTTGATTCTCAAAAGATAGAGGCAGTGAAGAACTGGCCAAGACCCATGAAGCCTATGGAGGTTCGTAGTTTCCTAGGCTTGGCAGGTTATTATAGAAAGTTTGTTGAGGGGTTTTCTTCTATTTCTGCACCTTTAACAAAGTTAACATATAAAGAAACTAAGTTTCAATGGGATGAAATGTGTGAAAAAAAGTTTTCAAGATTTGAAGAATAAGTTGACTTCTACACCCATATTGGTGCTTCCAGATGGCATGGAAGGCTATGCGATATATTGTGATGCTTCAGAAGTTGGCTTAGGATGTGTTTTGATGCAACATGATAAAGTAATAGCTTACGCCTCAAGACAATTGCGGCCACATGAGAAGAATTATCCAACACATGATCTTGAGCTAGCAGCAGTTATATTTGCCTTAAAAATATGGCACCACTATTTGTATGGGGTACATGTTGATATATATACCGACCATAAGAGTTTACAGTACCTCTTTAACCAGAGGGACTTAAACTTAAGGCAGCGAAGATGGCTTGAGTTGTTAGAAGACTATGATATTGATATCTTATATCATCCGGGCAAAGCAAATATGGTAGCCGATGCACTAAGTCGTAAGGCGATGGCAAGTAATTTTAGGCAGCCCATGGAAAGGCAAGGGATAGCTAGGGATCTACACCAATTAGCTAGCTTAGGGGTTCGCCTTATTGAATCTTTAGATAAAGGCGTTATTGTGCAAAATGTAACAGAATCCTCATTAGTAGACGAAGTTAACATGAAACAATACATAGATTCTATTCTCTTACAGCTTAAGGAAAATATACAACAAGGTATAACAAAGGCATTTGAGCTTACAGAAGAGGGAATACTTTGATGCCAAAATAGATTATGTATACCTAATGTAGATGGGCTAAGAAAGAAGATTATGATGGAGGCACATCATTCAAGATATTCTATCCATCCTGGTTTAAGTAAAATGTATCATGACTTGAAAAAGGTGTATTGGTGGGGCAACATAAAGAAGAACATTGCAGAATTTGTAGCTGAATATCCAAATTGTCAACAAGAAAAAGTGGAGCACCAAAAGCCAGGAGGTTATGTGCAGCTTATGGAGCTTCCAACTTGGAAGTGGGATATGATTAACATGGATTTCATCACTGGTTTACCTCGATCGTCTCAAAAGTCTGATTCTATATGAGTAATAGTTGATAGACTCACCAAATCAGCACACTTTCTACCGGTTAAAACTGCGTACATAGTTGAAGAGTATGCAAAATTATATATTAAAGAGATAGTTCGGCTTCATGGAGTCCCAATCTCTATTATATCTGATAGGGGAGCTCAATTTACCGCACATTTTTGGAGGTCATTCCAGAAGAGTTGGGAACGCAAGTGAGTTTAAGCACAGCTTTTCACCCTCAAACGGATGGCCAGGCGGAACGTACAATCCAAACATTAGAGGATATGTTGTGTGCTTGTGTATTAGACTTCAAAGGTAGTTAGGATGATTATTTGCCACTAATTGAGTTTGCATACAACAATAGTTATCACTCGAGTATCAAAATGGCGCCTTATAAAGCTTTATATGGCAGAAAGTGTAGATCACCAATTGGGTGGTTTGAAGTGGGTGAAACTACCTTATTTGGGCCAAATCTTGTTCATCAAGCTATAAAAAAAGTTAAGGTGATACAACAATTATTAGAAATAGCTCAAAGCCGACATAAATCATATGTGGATACTAGAAGAAGAGGGTTAGAGTTTTCTATAGGAGATTGGGTGTTCTTGAAGGTATCTCCAATGAAAGGGGTAATGAGGTTTGGTAAAAAGGGAAAACTAAGTCCCCGCTACATAGGGCCATATAAAATTATTCAAAGATTTGGCCAAGTGGCATATGAGTTAGACCTACCCTAAGAGCTTTCAATGGTTCATCCGGTGTTTCATGTTTTAATGCTCCACAAGTGCATAGGAGATCCATCCCATATTACTCCTAATAAAAATGTGCAGGTTATGGAAGAACTCACGTATGAAGAAGTGCCTACTGCTATACTAGATCAGCAAGTTAAGAAATTAAGAAATAAAGAAGTAGCTTCAGTAAAAGTGCTTTGGAGGAGCCCGCAAGTAGAAGAAATCACATGGGAAGCCGAAGAAGAAATGAAGTCAAAGTATCCTCATTTATTAGAAACTAAAGACTTGGTCCAAGGATGCTGATTTGGGGCATAAACAAGTAAGTATAAATACACAAGTGTTATATGGATAACAATTAGTTTAAACTTAGTCTTATATTCATTTACGCTAGCTAGTTATGCTAGCATTCGAGGACGAATGTTTCTAAGGGGGTAGGATGTAACACCCTATATTCCACGTGTACTAGTTCTACTTATGTGGCACTTGATATAGACTTATGGGGTAGGTAATGGGCTTGGATATCCTATGTGATTGGTGACGGTAAGATAGGTTTAGAGAAGTTCCCACATGTACTGAAACGTGGTATGATTAAGTTACCTTCGATGAGAGAATATAAACTTGGGCCCTTAAATAGGTATTTGAATCTAAAGGATGAAGTGACCAAGTTTTAAGTTTAACTATAAGTATTTTGATCTTAAAATGGAACAAAATATTGAGGTGCTTGCTTGACTTATTTTAAGCTAGTAGGTGAATCACCTACTTTGACCTTTTGACCAACTTAAAAACTAAGGAGGTGCATCACCTATTAAGGATCCCTTGACCAGCTTATTGGGCCAAATACACTACCACCTACTTAAGTTAATTCTGGCCCAAATTAAATAAGAGAAAAAGAGGAGAATGGGCAGCCAAGGCCCAATAGTTTTTAATCCACAAAGGCCTAATATAATGGGCAAGTAGGTGCATCACCTACTTGATAAATTATGTCCCAAAAATGACCAAGAAATTCGGCCAAGAGCATCTCTTTTAGAAGGGATTAAAACCATCCCTTATAGCTCATTTTAACTAGCAAAAAAAAAAATAGCTTTCAAGATTTTTTCTCTTGTTCTCTCTTACCTATGCAGCAGCCCTAAAATTCTATTAGGGTTCTTTGGAAACCTTCCTTCCAAGTTAAAGGTAAGTGAACAAATCATGAGCACATCTTAAGAATACTATAAGGATTATGTTCTTCATGATTAAACTAGAAGATATCCCTTTTTAAGTTTGGCAGTCCCTTTATCCTTGATTATTAAGAGATTTTTCTCTTCACTTTTGGTTTGTGAGTAAAGGGATCAAGCTATTGATACATTAAGGGAATAAACTACCACCAAAACTAAGGTATGGCTACTGTCTATTTTTTCCCTTTTACTATAAACGTGTGTTGGTTGAGGATTGTGTATATGTTGTTGTTAAGAACTCAAGGGATGGTGACTTCAATTTCTGGTTGCCATATTAAGGGGTATTTGGGGCTGTTTTGGATCTGTTTTATGTATGTATGTTGGGGGCTTCTTGGTTGACGTTGGGGGAATGGTGTGAATAATTTCCATTGAAGGTAGAAGAAGAGTATAATGGTACACCACCAAATTGAATGTTGCATAAGTTTCCTGCCCACATCACTTGATATACTATTTTGAGAGTACAATAATGATGAAACTATTAAGGGGATCTTATAAAAAGTTACATCACGTATGAATGTAATTGGCGAAGAACGAGGTTGAGAGAACACCCTTGGATTAGTTAATTGTGGATTACTGCGCGGTTACTGTTTTAGTATGTTTAAATGGCGTGAATATGTTAATTAGCTACTAATACTAGTTTTATGCTATTGTAGATTAGTAATATAAAAGGAAAGACGTTAAATGAAAGTGTGATCAGTTGTGCATCAAGGTATGTATGGTTCATCAATCCTACTCTTTGGCATGAATCTAACTCCTTTGTTACAAAGTAAGCTTCCTAAGCGCTTCCTTTCAAGTTATACAAAACTACAGCGTACAACCCCCAAGGTGGTTAACAACCTTATTCTAACTTGTCAAGTTGTTAAAGTACCTAAAGATGTATTTGTTACTAGATCTGTCCATTTCCTTTCTAAATACTAGTATGATATGGGTGCTTTCAGAAATAAGCCTTATGAGTTGTTCTCTTAGTTAACATGACCCACGATGTTAGCTAAGCTCCTATGTGTTATATTTTTATTATTATTATATTCGACCTCATTGCTACTGTATCTAGTGCATATTTGCACACCTTTTGCTACTGGTCCAAAGTTCCAAATCTAATACATGACCGCCAAAACAACTTTAAAGATGAAAAGAATGATCTGAAGTGAGTCTATATCTTTTGGGTGGTATCCCAAGGGTGGAAGAAACACCTAGCATGGGTCGATCCCAATATTATGGGTGGTATCCCAGGGGCAAAAGAAAAGCCTAGCATGGGTCGATTTCGATTTGTGTACTTATGAGGAACGTATCCCAGGGGTTAAAATGCCTAGCATGGGTCATCCTCTTTTACCACTGATCAGCTGGTCATTTGTATTATGCCTTATAATCTTATAAAGTAAAGAAGAATAAAGCAAAGTAAAGGATGTAATGTACATGATCCCATAAGCATAACCAAAGTTGGTATTCTATCCTTATCTTTATAGTTATATATTGGTAACTGATTTTGTTGAGATCTTGTCTTATTTTTAGTCATTTCATGTCGTACATACTCAGTACACTCTTTGTATTGACACCCTTCGTGGGGGACACTATGTTTCATGCCGCAGGTACAGGTACTCTAGCTAGTAGACCACCCCAATAGGAGCACAGGACATCCAGCTACTATTGGTGATCTCCAAGTTGATACGGAGCTTTCCGAGTCTGTTATATATTTTGGTATTGTGTAGTAGTTATGAGAAAGGTGGGGATTTTTCCCGACCTTAACTAAGTGTCCATGTGTCTTTTAGAGACTTTGCAGACTATGTGAAGTTAAGTGTGGTAGTATTGTGTTCTTTTAACATTGTGGCCCCAACGGCAAAGTCTTATATATATAGGTTTGGACTTACTTACGTGGTTTTTTTTATCAATTACATGCATGAAAAGTACAAGGTTAAGAGTTGGTTCTCCCAAAATAAGTGCCTGTCCACCCCAATAGAATTTGAGGTGTGACAGATGACCACCAAAGTAACAATCTCAAAGGCTAAATAAACTAAGTAATGCAAATCTGTAAAATAACGAGTGGTAGCTCAGGGGCATTTGCCTAGCATGGGCTGATCTCAATACCTAATTTGTGGGTAGCAGATCAGGGGCATAAGCCTAGCATGGGCCGATCCCAATCTTTATATATAGGTGGAAGCTCAGGGGCGTAAGCCTAGAATGGGCCGATCCTAATTTATCTATTTACCACTGATTAGCTGGTCATTTGCATTATATGGCTTACAAAGATTATGAAGTAAGAAGGTAAAACAAAGAAAACAATGTACATTGTCCCACAAGTATTTATAAAGGTGGTCTACTAGTACTACTTATACACTTGTATCATATTTCTATTGTGCTTTTGTATCAAGTGTGTTGTTACCTTCTGCCTTACATATTCAGTACATATTTTCATACTGAGGTCCCTCACGCCTACCTGCATTTCATGCTGCAGGCTTGCACTTCAGCTCATACAACTCACTAGTAGGAGCGTAGGCTTTTTAGGGACTATTGGTGATACGGGACAAATGGCCATCATATCTTTTGATGACATCTTTAGAGGCCAACACATAGAGGCTCAAGACTTGGTCACCTCGAGAATACAAGAACATGCACGGAGGACCCATTTTGAGCATAACCTAAAGCAATCTCGAGTGTGGAAGATTGCTTGGAGCATTTAAGATTGAGGACTCACGGTTTTGGACCTTAATTAAGGGAATTTTGGACATTATACATGGTGTATTTACACACCATGGCCACACCTATCATTAAGGGCAAAGTGGTCTTTTTGTCTTCTTTTGTATTACACTATAAATAGGTCATTTTAGCTCATTTCTTTTCAGATTTTGAATGATGAAAAATTGAAAGACATATTTTCTCTCTTTTGAGAGTGTAACATCCTTAGTTGTAGGGCTTGGAAAAGTCATCCTTAGCATAGGGCTTGGAAAAGCCAATATTGATCTTTGCTTGGAAATGGTAGATCTTGAGGTGAGTTCATTCCCTTGGTGGTCACCGAAAGAGTGTGGTTTTTATTGTTACATTCATTAGGGGTTAGTGTTGAAATACACTTGGTTCTTAATCTTGTAATAATCTTGGTCTCACTATCTATCTTTATTTTCTATGCAATTTTCCTTGTGTTTGTGTTGAATCGGTGACTTGTTTCATCTGGTGTCATTGTTGCTGTTTTGGTGTTAAAATACACCTTGTATCTTGTAATCCTTGTGTTGTTATTGTTGGCTGAAAGTTGCTCTTAAATGGGTCCTCGGGTTCTATTTGATTTGTGGACTATTTTGAGTAGTTTTTGAGTCTTCTCTTGTCTTTCTTGTATCATTTGGTACCAAAGTCATCTTTGATTTTGTTTTGACAAGATCAATCTTGGGCTTGAGACCTTGAAAACTACAAAAAAACTAAAAAACTAAAATCTGAAAATTCCAGAAACAGTCAAATCTGCGACCTTTGTGTTCTTGGTCAAAAATTGTGTTCTTGTTGTGTCTTGGCCAAGATTTGTTTGTTGTATTTTTAGATCTAGTAGTGTCCTTGTTTGTTTTATTGTTTCTAGTGTTATTTTTCTTGTCCACTAAGACTTTAAGTCTAGATCTAAACTTGAGCTTGAACTTGTTGAAAGTTGTTGTGAACATAAGCTTGGCCAATTGTTGTTGTTCTTGTTGTTATGGATTTGAAGTTGGCCGTATTGATTTTGTTGTTATAGCTTGGCCAAAGGTGACCTTGTAGTTGGGTGTTGGACTTGTTGTTGTCATTCTTGAAACATTGTTGTTGTGTTCTTGCACTTCACCCTTTCATCTTTTGTTAACACAAGAAAAGTGAACGTTAAATCTACAAAAGGTGAAAGAAAAGTTGTAGTAGTTGTTGGTGAAAGGACTAGTTCACATCACTCATAGACTTGACATCAACTTTTTCAACCATTTTTTCATATTTTAAGGAGCCTTGTTTTGTGGAACTAGTACAAGTCAAATCTCACCTTTTGAGTTGAATTTGAAAGGAGTTAAAGGACTTGTTCTTTCCCTCCAAGTACTAATTGTATTCCATTCCAAAATTATAAGGAATAAAATTTTAAGGATAGTGATTAAAACTTGATAAAATCGAATGAATACGTGGCTGCCATATCATCACTGCTACTGTTCATGCAATATTTTCGAGCTCAAATTTTAGATTCTTAGTTTCATCTTATTGTTTCATTAGTTTCATGTCTTGATTCTAGAATTAATTAACAACTAGTAATCACCTACTTAGTTGTAGATTAATTATTGAATCCGTTTCTTCGTGTCTTCGTTATTTGTGTGCTTTTCTCATTTTTAACTCGTAGTAACTTCTTTGTTTCAAGTTCGTAAGTAAATTTTATTTTTGTGTCTTAAGTCGATCAAACAAAAATCTATTCCAGCTGCCAAGTAGAATTTACATCCTATTGACTACCGGAGTATAAGCAACTTTCAATATTCGCCGCTCCAATTGTGAGAATCACAAAGGTGAGTGAATACTAGTGTTAGTGAGAAGCTTTTACTACTAATCTTGTTTGTTCATTTTGTAGGTTCAAAAGGTGATATAAGGGGAATATGTCTTCGATAGCCGGGGATTATTGTGACTACAACATGGGAGACTATGGTTGTAGTGAGGGGTTTTATGGCTACGAAGTTGAGGGAGATTGCGGAGGCTATGAAAATAGCCATGATCAAAACATAGGGAGATTTGAAAATTACTATTTTGAGGGAGAAAATAAGGTGAATGAAGTGCCTAGTGCTTATGGTGACTTTGGAGATGATGTAGGACCTCGTGATGGATCTTATGATGAGGTTGGGACATGTGAGGAGTCTTGCACTCCCCATTCTGAACCTAGATTTGGTGTTAGGTATAACCCTTTCATTTGCAAACCTTATGAGAGCTATGATGAGAGTACAAGTGAGGAGTGTGAAGATTCATATTCTCCACCTTGTAGTACTTCTTATCAAGGTCTATATAGTGTGAATGGTTATACTAGTTATAGTGTAGGTTGTCCAATGAGAAGAAGAGGGTATGCATCTCCAAAACTGAGGGGTACTCATGTGCTTTACAATGTTGATCCGAGAAGGAGTGTACACTCCAAAAAGGTGACCATTTATGGGATATCGGGCTGCCTCGTTGTGTTAAATGATAGGTACTATAGAAACTACATTGTTCCATCCATGGTTGATTACTTGGGGTTATTTTGCGAGCCTTTACTTGTTCCATACTTCTTGGATAGGTTTAAGGTTACCGAGAGGGTAAAAGTCGTCTTCTCCCAAGTTAATTACCATAGGGAGGTGTGGTGTGATGTTTTTCCCATAACCTATGGTCATTTGAGCTTGAGCGCCGATTGGTTTGCACAACATAAAGTTCCAAATATGCAAATTGGCCTAATATTGTGAGTGTGGATACACTAGTTGATCCTATTGATGACGAAATTGACTCCTCTTGTGAGATCAATTTATGTCCACCTAGTGTTGAAGCCTATATATTGAATGGAAGTACATCATCTTGTGTAATGGGTGTTGATCAACTTGTTTGTGAAAATTGTCGACCACTTGATTATGTGTGTGATGTGCTTAATAGGATTCAAGTGAGTGAAGTATTTGAAAATGCTGGTCAACAAAGTGATAATGAACCCGAGAGCTCTTCTCAGGTAATATTGTGTTTGAAACATCCTTGAAACTTGATATTGATCATTTAGAGAGTGAGGAACTTGCTTGTTCCAAATCTGTTCGTGAGGCACACTCTTTTTAGGTATAATGTCTTGTTTGAAGATGATCTAAACACTCCTAATGAACCTAGTGGTGAAAATGGCGGGGCTTGGAAGCTATAGCTTATATGTTAACCCACTATGGTGTGACAACATGCCTCCTAAAGAGGGAAATCTCTTCTTGGAAGATGAGAGTAGTCTTAAGGGTAAGGAATGTGTAGTTGTGAAAGCTACTTCTTCTTCTACTTTGTGTGATTTCATTGTTGAGAGTACTCATGGTGATTATTGGGAAACTAGTATACACACATGAGAGCACCTTATTAGAAGTCGATTTGAGTGATATCTTTCTCTACTCTCTACTTTCTTTGGATGATATGTGATACACTACTAACTTGGAGCGTATCAAATCTGCCACAAAATCAGTCCAAACACACAACAATTCCGAAATCTTGAAGACAACAACTCCAATATGTGAGACAACAACAATCACGAAATTTTGAAGGAATACCAACACCAAAACAGTAGCTACACAAGGAGAACAAGAAGATAACAATAACACTAAACAATGGTTCAACAACACAAGATGATAGATTACAAAGAGTACAATGTTAACAACAAGAACAACAAATGGCAGTAACTATAGTGAATCGAAAATCAGCCCCACACGGCTTCACTAAGTTACTGCAAAGTTTCAAGAGTACAAAATGAAAGATAATAACTTGACACAAAGATATCTTAGAATCTATGAACCCTAACTTGAAGAAAGGACCCTAAGACAAAAAGATTTCAATACCAAGTTCTTACTTAGACCAAGAGGAACTCATGAACCTCAAGATCTCAAGTTTCTAGCCAAGAAACAACACAAGTGTAGCTACACTTGTTGGATAGATTTAAGGTTCTACTCTCAAGAACAAGAGAGAGAGAAATATTCAATGTTACAAGACTTGTTGTTGTGAAATATGAAGAATGAACTAAGTGCTGAAAATAACCCTAATAGCATCTATTTATATTACACACAAAATGAAGGACAAATGACCTTCCTACCCTTCAGTCATGGGGTTCCCTTAGAGTGTAATTTATTACACTTCAAGGCTCATTTTCACACTTAAAAACGTTGAAGCTCTTTGGCGGATCAAGTACCAACTCACACGCAACCATTTTCATGAACATGGCTTGTAGTTTTTGTAACTCCCGAGCTTAACTTCGTGTGAATGGTCGAGAACGTATTGGACAGCTTTATACACCCGTATCATCCATTCCATTTTGAGAGGAACTTCACCTCAAATTTAGCATTTAGTCATCCTCAACCGCATCCACTAGAGAAAGATCACACACGTTGAAAGTGTTGTGCACTTGGTATTCCGGGGGAAGGTCAATCTTGTAGGCATTATCATTGATATACTTAGGATGGACCATCGCCTCTTGGCATCAATTTAGACTTTCTTTGAGATGGAAACCTATCCTTTCTAAGGTGAACCCACACCCAATCTCCCGGTTCAAGAATGAGTTTCTTTCTCTCCTTGTTGACTCTCCTTGCAATGTCTTGATTTTTCTTCTCAAGTCGAAGCCGCACCTTCTTATGTAACTTCTTCATCGAATCTGTCTGCTTGCTTCCATCTAAGCTAATCATAACATCACTGGGCAAAGGAGTTAAATCCAAAGGGGTAAGGGGGTTGAGGCCATCTATGCACTCAAAGGGAGTCATTCCCGTACTTGAGTGTATGACACGGTTATATGCAAACTCAATCAATGGTAGGTGTTCCTCCCAAGAAGTCAATTTTCCTTTTACCATGGAATGTAGCATAGCACCCAAAGTCCTATTTACCACTTCCATTTGACCATCAGTTTGTGGGTAGCAAGATGTAGAGAATAACAACTTGGTTCCAAGCCTACCCCACATGGATTTCCAAAAGTGACTTAGGAACTTAGAGTCCCTATCACTCACAATGGTCCTCGGAATACCATGCAACTTGACAACATTATCAACAAACAAAGAGGACACACTAGGTGTATCATTACATTTAAAGCATGGAATAAAGTGTGCCATCTTAGAAAACCGATCGACCACAACAAAGATACTGTCCCGACCTCGTCTAGTCCTAGGGAACCCTAACATGAAATCCATAGATATGTCAAGCCAAGGGCGTAAAGGAGTGGGCAACGGGGTGTACAACCCATGAGGTAGGAGCCGCGATTTGGCTCCTTTGCAATCTATGCATTGGCCACAAATCTTGGCCACATCCTTGTGCATTTTTGGCCAATAGAATTGCTCCTCCAATATTCCAAGGGTCTTTTCGATCCCAAAGTGACCCATTAGACTGCCATTGTGTGCTTCCCTCATAAATAACTCTCTCCAAGAACTAGAGGATACACACAATAGTCTACCTTTAAACAAGTATCCATCAAACTTGGCATAGGGATTTGAACCCCTAGCCGAATCCCACTTGTCCCTATCCATTTCTTCTCATTCCCTAAAGATAGGAGCAAAGTAAGGGTCCTCAGGATACAATTCTTTCAAACTCTCAAAACCCATTAATTTTGAAGATAATGTTGACACAAGAACATGCTTTCTAGACAATGCATCGGCTACTACGTTGTCCTTACCCTTTTTGTATTGAATAACATAAGGGAAGGTTTCAAGAAACTCAATCCGTATTGCATACCACTTGTTAAGCTTGCCTTGTGCCCGAAAATTATTCAAGGATTCATGGTCCGTTCGTATCACGAACTCCTTGGGCCACAAATAGTGCTGCCAAGTGGCCAAAGCTCGAATCAAGGCATACAACTCTAGATCGTGCATGGAGTAGTTTAGAGTTGCTCCTTTGAGCTTTTCAGTAAAATAAGCAATGGGTTTTAAATCTTGCATCAAAATAGCCCCTATGCCCACTTTACTAGCATCGCACTCAACTTCAAATGTCTTATCAAAGTTGGGCAATTGTAATAAAGGCGCGGAAACGAGCATAGCTTTCAAGGTTTCAAAAGCCTTAGCTTGCTCTTCACCCCACTTGAAGGGTTGGTCTTTCCAAATGACCGCGGTCAAAGGAGCGGCTATGGTGCTGAATCCTTTGACAAACCTTCTATAAAAACTAGCTAACCTGTGGAAGCTTCTTACTTCGCTAATGGTTTGCAGGGTTAGCCAATTTTTGATAGCATATATCTTGGATTCATCCACTTCGAACCCTCTTGAACTAACAACAAAAACTAAGAAAACAACTTCATTAACACCAAAAGAGCACTTCTCCAGATTTGCATACAACCTTTCCTTTCTAAGGATATCAAACAGACATTGTAAATGCATCCCATGCTCATCAATTGACTTACTATAGACCAAGACATCATCAAAGTAAACAACAACAAACTTTCCAATAAATGGCTTCATCACATGATTCATTAGCCTCATGAAAGTAGTTGGAGCATTTGTTAGGCCAAATGGCATAACTATCTATTCATAGAGACCAAATTTAGTCTTGAAGGTGGTTTTCCATTCATCACCGAGTTGCATTATTATTCGGTGATAGCCACTCCTTAAATCAATCTTGGAAAATAAACACGAACCATTCAATTCATCAAGTATATCATCTAACATAGGGATAGGGTGATGATATTTTACCGTAATCTTATTGATGGCTCAGTAGTCCACACACATACGCCATGTTCCATCTTTCTTAGGCACCAGTAGCACCCTAACCGCGCACGGACTCATGCTCTTCTTGATATACCTTTGTTGAAGAGTTTCTCAACTTGACGCTGCAATTCTTTGGTGTCCGTAAGGTTGCTTCTGTAAGCCAGCTTATTTGGCAATTGTGAGCCCGGCACAAAGCCAATTTGATGCTTAATTCCCCGAAGCGGGGGCGATCCTTGCGGAAGTTCTTTGGGAAATACATCTTCATAATCCTACAACACACAAGAAATCAAAGGAGAAATAGAAGAATTAGTGGGGTTAGTATTAAAACAATGAGCCAAAAGAAGCATAGGCATGTCCACATCATAATCCAAGAAGAGTTCGTTCTTTCCAGCCAACATCGCCATGTTTTTTTGCCCATTTGACGTTGAGGCAGTCCAGGAAATCCCTACTGCCCCACCCACGATTTTCCCCTCTTTTTCACCATTTTCGGTTTTGTTTCCCTTCTCCTTCAACTCCCTTATATTTTGATGTAATTCATTCACTTGTGATGGCAAAAGAGGATAAAGAGTGACCTTTCGACCATCCTTCTAAAGTGAATATCGGTTGGACCTCCCATCATGTTTGGTAGACTTATCATATTGCCAAGGTCTACCTAACAACAAATGACATGCTTGCATTGGTATCACATCACAAAGTACTTCATCTTGGTAGTTCCCTACCTTAAACCGTATCACACATTGCCTCATGACCTTCAATTCACCGCATTCATTCAACCATTGCAACTTGTATGGGCTAGTATGAAGTGTAATTGGTAATTTCAGAAAGTTCACCATAGAGACACTAATGACATTCGCACAACTACCACTATCAATCACCAAAGTGCACACATTCCCCTTTACAAGGCATTTAGTATGGAATAGATTTTCCCTTTGGCTAGGGTCGTCTATTGCCTTACTAATCATAGCGCGTCTAACTACAAAGTTTGGAACAACACACTCCCCTTCTTGTGGGTAAATAACTTCACCATCATCATCATCATCAAGTGGCATATTTCCAGTTTCCTCTCCATCTTGAGGCTCAGCCTCATCCTCCTCTTTTTTAAGAACCACCTCCTCACCAAGGTAATATAATCTCCCTTCTCGCAGTATCACGTTGCGTCGATTTGGACATTCATTAGATTTATGTCCCCAACCTTGGCACTTGAAACATTGGAATTCTTTTGGGTTTGGATACTTGTGAACTTCTTGTTTTAGAGGAATTTTGTGGACTGTTTTGGGCTCGGTCAGCCTTGTAGTGGAGGGTTAGTCCTTGTTTTTAGGCCAACCCGAAGAGGATTGAACCACTTCCTTGCTTCTAGGCCAACCCAAGATGGATTGTCCCCTTGCCTTGAGCGACGACCTCTCTTTAAGCTCCCTTTTAATCTCAAGAGCCTCTTGGAAAATACCTTCAACAGTATTAAATTTGTGAAGTGTCAAATAAGTGGAGATCTCTTTGTTCAACCCACACTTGAACCGGATGATGCCATGACTGATTTATTCCCCACGATGATCAAGCTTCAACATGAGTTGTTGATACTCATCATAATATGCCATCACACTTTTATTACCTTGACACAAGTTATAAAATCTAGCAAGCAATTCATGGCGATAACTCTCGGGAAGGTACCGTTGCCTCATCAAGTACCTTAACCAAAACCAAGGTTGTGGCTACCAAAACGCTTGACGTACTCCCACCAAGTGTTGGCATAACCCTCAAAATGAGCTATGGCATAACAACTTTTCTTTTCTTCCGAGATATCATTAACTTGAAAAACTTTGTCACAAGCTGATTCCCAAGCTAAGTAGGCCTCGGGGTCACTTTCACCCTTAAAGATAGGTAAGCTCAATTTGATGGTATTGATTCTTACGTCTCTTTCTTGGTGTCGATTTCCCCTTTCTCCATACCCTAGGTACCTTCTTGGATCAACACAGCCCCTTATTCGCTTCTCCTCTCTTATGTAAGCATCATCAAAGGCTCCATATCCATCATACTCTTCTCTACCATGTTCCTCAAAGTGAGCTGGTTGGTTTTGGTGATTTGGAATCTGATTTGGAGGCATTGGGATTTGTGGAGGTGGTGGTCTTTGATTTTGGGGAGTTTGGTAAGGTACGTTCAGATTTTTTGGAGGTAATGGATGACAACATACTTCTTGTAGAATTAGAGGAGTTTGGGAATGGCGTGGTATATTCGCTTCTTGATTTGGAGGGAAAGTAGTGGTATGATTTATGGCATTTAGTGGGGCTAGAGGTGGATTCATTATTTGGTGCAATGCTTCTAGTGAGATAGTTGTGGATGAAGTTCTTTCATGCCCACTTGAAGGAATATGATGAGGAGTGGATGGACGAGAGTTCCTTTGACTCTCCACTTGCTCCAATCTCCTACTTATCGTAGTAAAATCTCCCCTCATTGCCCCAACTTCCGTGTTCAACCTCTCTAAACTTCTGGTAATGGCCTCAAGTATGTCCTTCATAGTGTCTTGTTCAGTAGTACCCCCACTTTGGGATGTGCTTCCTTCCATGTCAAGGTGTTACCTACACAATCAGCAAATAAGTTAGCGTTAAACCTCTCCTCACTCACACTCTCTCGGTTCACTCACACTTGAGCTCCACAAATGTTATAGATTGGCTAGTAACCGTGAATCCTTAAGATACGAGTAAAGCTCTTGTCCAGAGTTGATTCTTGTTTGAAACTCAAAGAATTCTCGATGGACTGGAGTTAAGAAGTTCCAACGTATTCAATCGAATAAAAGCACCCAACTAAACGTGGACACGACAAGGGAATTCAAAAGGACTAATTGACAACCTAGTAGAAGTGTACTAGCATGTTAATTAGTTCTAGAACCAAGTAATGAAACTAAGAATCAACAATTAGAAACTAGAAAACCTAAATTTGAGCTTATTAATGATGTGAACAGTAGACAATGGGTGATGTGAACAGTAGCAAATGGGTACGTGGCAGCATGCAATTGGTCTTGGTCCCACACAATTTAAGCACCAATTCTGAAATTTAAATCTTTGCACAATTTGGAAAGGATGAAAATTGGGCTTGGAGGGAAAACATAAATCTTGAAATAAGAAAAGTACCTTGTCACACAACACTAGGTTCTTGAAATAAGAAAAAGTACTTGTCCCACAACACAAGGTTCTTGAAATAAGAAAAGGTATCTTGTCACACAACACTAGGTTCTTGAAATAAGAAAAAG
>NW_025823104.1:197813-309829 GCF_002878395.1 Capsicum annuum | reverse complement strand
GTCACACAACACTAGGTTCTTGAAATAAGAAAAAGTTGCTGAAAAGTAGAAGCTTAGTCTAAGAAATGATGGGTTCAAGGCTTCTCACAACATGCTTTACAATTTTCAGCTTCAACTCTTGAATTTATATCACACTTTTTGGTTGTCTAAAGTTGTAAGAAAAGATGAAGAACTTGATGAAAACCACAAAAACCTTCAAGAAGTCAACAACAACTTTTTCAAAAACACAACACAACACCACCAATTGTCAACAA
This sequence comes from Capsicum annuum, assembly GCF_002878395.1. NCBI lineage: Eukaryota > Viridiplantae > Streptophyta > Magnoliopsida > Solanales > Solanaceae > Capsicum > Capsicum annuum. Next base: position 309,575 of record NW_025823104.1, on the reverse strand, counting down.
CAAGTAAAAACAAACAGCCAGCCACAAGGCACCACAACTATGGTCTATAAGCTCAATCTTTAAATCTTGACACCTTTAGTGTTGGTCACCAACACTAGAAACACTGTATAAAAGCAAAATACTACAAGATCTAGCCAAAAAAAAAAAAGAAGAAAATCTCAGCTCATACAACAACACATCACAATTTTTGGCCAAGAACACAAAGGTAGCAGATTTGACTATTTCTGGAATTTTCAGATTTAAGTTTTTTTTTTTTTGTAGTTTTCAAGTCTCAAACCCAAGATTGATCTTGTTAGAACAAAATCAAAGATGGCTTTGATACCAAATGATACACTACTAACGTGGAGCGTATCAAATCTACCACAAAATCAGTCCAAACACACTACAATTCCGAGAGCTTGAAGATAACAACTCCAATATATGAGACAACAACAATCACGAAATTTTGAAGGAATACCAACACCAAAACAGTAGCTACACAAGGAGAACAAGAAGATAACAATAACATTAAACAATGGTTCAACAACACAAGATGATAGATTACAAAGAGTGCAATGTTAACAACAAGAACAAGAAATGGCAGTAACTATAGTGAATTGAAAATCAGCCCCACATGGCTTCACTAAGTTACTGCAAAGTTTCAAGAGTACAAATTGAAAGATAGTAACTTGACACAAAGATATCTTAGAATCTATGAACTCTAACTTGAAGAAAGGACCCTAAGACCAAAAGATTTCGGTACCAAGTTCTTACTTAGACCAAGAGGAACTCATGAACCTCAAGATCTCAAGTTTCTAGCCAAGAAACAACACAAGTGTAACTACACTTGTTTGACAGATTTCAGGTTCTACTCTCAAGAACAAGAGAGAGAGAAATATTCAATTTTACAAGACTTGTTGTTGTGAAATATGAAGAATGAACTAAGTGCTGAAAATAACCCTAATAGCATCTATTTATTTTACACACAAAATGAAGGACAAATGACCTTCGTACCCTTCAGTCATGGGGTGCCCTTAGAGTGTAATTTATTACACTTCAAGGCTTATTTTCACACTTAAAAATGTTGAAGCTCTTTGGCGAATCAAGTACCAACTCACACTCAGCCATTTGCATGAACATGGCTTGTAGTTTTTGTAACTCCCGAGCTTAACTTCGTGTGAATGGTCGAGAACGTATTGGACAGCTTTGTACACCCGTATAAATATGTATGTTATTGTAGAGAGTATGTTATTTAGTTTGGGTGTAGACCACGGGAAAGGAAAGTGTTTTCAAGACCCGTGTCTATGGCCACTTTTCCCATTTGACCCCGGTGCCACATTTAGAAATGGTGATGTTGGTGCACCAAACTTGTTGCTTGGTCTACATGACAAACAAGTGTCACTCTTGATGTATCCTATAACCAAATCCTTTGTACATCTTTTATTGAGATTTTAATATTCCTTTCAAAGAATTCTTAGTTATATTGCAAATATGTGCAACCTTGGCATATTGAGATGATTTGTTATGCTAACCCTAACCCTCATACCATGAGGAGTTTGTATTTGTTTGTCCTCTATTCGGTTTTGCAAGGTTTGGATATGAGGTCGAATCCTTTTCAAGAAGGGGAGGATGATACGGGACAAATGGTCATCTTATCTTTTGATGACATCTTTGGAGGCCAACACATAGAGGCTCAAGACTTGGTCACCTCGAGAATACAAGAACATGCACGGAGGACCCGTTTTGAGCATAACTTAAAGCAATCTCGCATGTGGAAGATTGCTTGGAGCATTTAAGATTGAGGACTCACAGTTTTGGACCTTAATTAAGGGCATTTTGGAAATTACACATGGTGTATTTACACACCATGGCCGCACTTATCATTAAGGGCAAAGTGGTCTTTTTGTCTTCTTTTGTATTACACTATAAATAGGTCATTTTAGCTCATTTCTTGGCAGATTTTGAATGATGAAGAATTAAAAGACATTTTCTCTCTTTTGAGAGTGTAACACCCTTAGTTATAGGGCTTGGAAAAGCCATCCTTAACATAGGTCTTGGAAAAGCCAATATTGATCTTTGCTTGGAACTGGTAGATCTTGAGGTGAGTTCATTCCCTTGGTGGTCACCGTAAAGTGTGGTTTTGATTGTTACATTCATTAGGGGTTAGTGTTGAAATACACTTGGTTCTTAATCTTATAATAATCTTGGTCTCACTATCTATCTTTATTTTCTATGCAATTTCCCTTGTGTTTGTGTTGAATCCGTGACTGGTTTCATCTGGTGTCATTGTTGCTGTTTTGGTGTTAAAATGCACCTTGTATCTTGTAATCCTTATGTTGTTATTGTTGGCCGAAAGTTTCTCTCAAAGGGGTTCTCGGGTTCTAGTTGATTTGTGGACTGTTTTGAGTAGTTTTTGAGCCTTCTCTTGTCTTTCTTGTATCAATTGGTGAGCTCCAGGTTGATTCGGGGCTTTCCAAGTCTATTCCATATATTTTGGTATTGTAAAGTAAGTCAAGAGTAGGGCGGGGGTTTGTTCCGACCCTAACTAAGTCTATGTATCTTTAGAGGCTTTGTAGACTACTATAAAGTTATGGTAGTGTTTTGTCTTTAGATGTGGTGGCCCCAACGGCCAAGTATTGTATATATCAGTTTGTGTTTGCTTATGTAATTATTCTCATTGATATATAATATCATGTTTTTCAGAACCTTGAGTTGTTTTAGTTACATACATGGGAAGTATAATTTTTTGAATTGGTTATCTCAGGCCTTTACAGCTACGAGTGCCTGTCCGCCTTAATAGGATTTGAGGCGTGATAAAATTTCCTTCAATTCATGGTACATCTTAGTTGAATCCGAATGAACTGTGTATCTAGACTCATGAGCCTCAGTCAAAATGCGTTCCTGCAACCCATCAACATCAAAGGCACATAATCTACCTTGATACCTCAAGATGCTATCTCTCCTAATCTCAAAGGTCATACTCTTTTTATGACCACCCTTATCCTTAACCCACCTAAGTGTGGAATATAAAGCCTCTTTCTCTTTTACCTAAACGCTGAGAAATGATTTGACCACTTCCTGAATAATCACTCCCCCATCTTCAGAGTTCAAAAGATAGACTTCAACGTTAGTCAACCTGTGAATATCCTTTACCAACCCTCTCTTCTCCTTTTCAACATGTGATAACCTCCTCATAAATAACCTATTAAGAGCATGAGCAACAATATTAGCTTTACTTGGATATTAGTGAAGGCTCATGTCATAATCCTTAAGCAATTCAAGCCACCACCTCTTCCTGAGATTCAATAACTTCTACGTAAACACATATTGCAAACTCTTATAATCTGAATAGATATCTATATGAACCACAAATAGATAATTTCACCAAATTTTCAATACAAGAACCACAGACACCAACTCTAGATTGTGGTTCAGATAATTCCTCTAATGAACCTTAAGATGCCTAGAAGCATAGGCCACAACCTTATAGAAATACCTCAGAGTTTTGGTCCTTTAAAATTCCCTAAGCCTTAGGCTCACTGTCCAACCTATGACTCACCATACAAGTCATAAAGTGTCTTTACGGGTCATAGGACCCTAATCGTAGGGTGTCTTCTAAAGATTGTCTAAGTTACTACCTTGGTTACAACTGGGCTGTCACAAATCGTAAAGACTCTATACGAGTCATTTAGTCTAAATCGTAGGCTAACCAGTGTTGTATCCCAGGTGTTCTATCATGATTACGACTAGGTGTTGTGAGTCGTATAGACTCATTACGAGTTGTAATGTGCCTTTTTTAAGGTATCCAGTGTAGGATCTTGATATTTCTGCTTTAACTATGACTCGTGGTGTCGAGTCGTAGTGAGTCCTTACAAGTCGCATAGTGACCCATAGTCACTGCAATAATTTTTTAGCTTTTAATGAAGGGCACTTTGGATATTTTCATCTTTACCCACTTAAGACCCACTACCATAAAACATCGTTAGGGCATTATTTTCATCCCTTATCAAATCAAAATACTCTCTCAAATTCTCTCAAGCAAAATCACTAGGATTTGTAAGTAATTGGCATCTAAGGGCTCCAAGATGGATTTCTCTCCACAATTCTCTGTACTTTCACGCATGTTACTCTTTCCTAAATATTATTTTATTAAACCATGCATTTTAAAGTGTTATTCATATGGTTTTGATGTTAGTTTTGGAACATAGGTCGAGGGTTTTGAATGTTTATTATCTGAATAATGCTTCTCATGGTTTCATATGACTGTTCATTCTTTATTTATATTTTTAAACTTGTGGGGTGCATGAACATGGTGAAAAAAACTAGGGGATTGTGATTTTCCCTAATTTTGCAAATATTGACAACTGAATTGTAATAACCCCAACCCAATCTTGTGAAATTGGTTTTGCATATGAGTATAAATGCATTAAACTACTTTTGGAACAATTGCATGATATAAAGAGGTTATTAAAACTTGATGGTTTGATTTAATAAATAAAGGGGTCAGCGTCTTTCCCTCTCCCTTCTGTATTAATGAACAACGAGAGTTGTTTTCCCTAAGTGAATGGAATTGTATTGTCATGATGATATTACTTTGCAAGTGTAGTTGGTATGGTGATACCAACAGTATATGCCTTAAGGAGTTATGGTTCAATTAATCAGAATATGTGAAAAATATTTTAACTAGGCTTAAAAAAAGTTGTGTAGTTGGGTTGTGAAAGTGGAGGTCCCGAGGGTCCAATATTGGAAACTGTGTTTGCCGGCTTGGGGGTCAAAATGATTGGGTTGTTAGAGTCCCCCTTATTAAATAATTAGGTCGTACTTAAGTCACCCTTGATGTATCACCGAGAGGTTCGAGTCCTCCATGGTATTTATGTACATATGATTATTCTATGGTTCGTACGGCTACACGCACTAGGGACCTTTCAGCTGAGGGAAGCTGGAACCAAATAGCCCATGAGGGCCTTCTTATGACTATTGAGCTATCAGTCCAGGCTAATATTTTAAGGTTCATGCTAAGCCTTGTTCCTAATTCCAACATTTTATATAGGTATATACATTTACATGCATGTATGTGAACATGTACATTAAGTTGAAATATATTTTGAATTATTATTACTTTATACTTATCCTTGAGTTACATGCTAGCGCTCAACACGCTAACCATCTTCGGACGTTGTATCCCCATGCAATGCAGGAATTGAGAAAACACTTTTACTTTTCCTGTGTAGTGATAGGATATCCGAATTGTCAGTAGTCAGCTTGAATGCTGAGCCACTTTCTTCCAGAAATCATAACTTCTTGGTTTATCTTTTTTAGGTTTTTCTGTGGGTTTATTGTTGCTATCGATGGGGGCATGTCCCAATATTGGTTTGACTCAATTTTGTCATAAAAGCTTTGTTGATTACTATGGTTGGGTATTGGTCATTGATGTATCTTAGAATTCTTGAATTTTGATTATTCTATATTGTTATATGTTTGGAATTCAGTCACTATTAGTGTATTATGTTCTATGTAACTGGTCAAAGGGGGTGGTCTCTAATCCACGACGGACTTGGAATGCTCTTCACGGCCAGGCCCTAGTTCGAGTTATGAAAAAGTTGGTATCAAAGCCTAGGTTCATGGTTAATTGGGTGTTCATAAATCCATGTCAAGTAGATTCTCTTTTATGAGTGTGTATCACTGCATACTTATAAGGGAAAGGCTATAAGACATTTAAAAATATTTTCCTTTCTTGTTGTTTTTATTTTGGGTTGTGAAGTCTAAGGCACTGAATCTCCTCTAATTCCCATTTGTTCGCACTTTAGATCATTTCTCCAAGAAGATCTGAGGTTTATGGAAACTCTTCAGTCCCGTTTGAGGACAAACAGAAGGAGCTCGTCCTACTTATGGAGTTCAAACTCGGTCCAGGGGTGATACAAGAACAAACTACTAAAAACGAAAATGGACACTAAAGACACAAAAATCAGCAACCACAAGTAAAGGAAAACAACACATAGAAAGGAGATGAATAAGAAGATTGCATAAATGTAAAGATAGGTAATGAGACCCTTACTATCACCAATGATTAGCACAAAAATATGTCTCAAACATTCAAACACACCTCACCAATGGTAGTTCAAAACCTTACTCTTAGGTGGACCAAAGGAATTCACACCCCTCAATCACAACTTTCTTGCCAATTGATCATCACAAGTGAAATCCATCAAATGTATTAATCTCTCAAGTTTGGATGTCTTTTCCAAGACTTATACTAAGATGGCATTTCCAAGACCTACACTAAGAAAAGAAACTACACTAAGAGTAATACCAAATTTTAATTGATCAAAGTATAATGAAAAATGGAAGCTAAGGGTCTATTTATACTATTACAAGACAATGTCTAAAATATCCTTAATGAAGGGTGCTCTTTTGGAGTGTAGAAAGGGAGTCTCAAAAAACCATGATATCCCTAAGTTGAGGCGCCTTTAGAGCGTATTCAAGGCTGCCTTGGAGTGTATTAAAAACTCTTCTTCAAGTTTTAGCAAATACACTCCCTTGGTTGAAGACAACATGCTCTCATAAGCTCCCATTTGCATAAACAAGGATTGAAAAGGCTCCAAAAGGGTCTTCAATCCGAAGCTTGAACCTTTGATAATGCCTTGTACTCTTTTTTGCTCTTTATGCTTGTATACTCCTCTCCTTCTTGAAAGGAATTTGTCCTCAAATTCACATCTAGCAACACCAAAGAGAGAAGAAAACAAGCACACAAGCCTCTTGGTAGGAGGGTTAACATTAGTACCACAAATGATATAACCATGCCAAGGGGCTACACTCTTGGAATATAGCCAATAATTCTTTTTTATGATCATAAAACACTTACTACAAGCATTATAAAGGACTTGGCTAAGATAGACATCAAGAAAAGAGGAGTACAACTCGAGTCCATCACATATATCAACAAGCCAAGGTTGTTCACATTTGAAATACATCTATGGGTCTTTTGTGTGTGACATGAAGAGCTTAGCATGAATGGCACAAAGGAGGTGATTTTGGAAAATATCAAGAGATAAGGAAACTACAATGGTCTTAATGGTTTCACTATACCCAAAAGGTAAGACTACCTTTGTCTTAGGAACCAACCATAAGATACATTTGTTTCATTACCTATTCAAAGAAACTCATCAAATATGGTGCCACTATTGATCCTAAGGTCCACCTCACCCACATATCATCATCACTCAAACAAGAAAACCAGCCACCAAACTTACTACCTCTACATAATACCAATTCAAAATTAATAAGGATATCATCATAGGTGAAGAGGTAGTATAGGAAGGAATCAAGTGTGAAGACATCATGCCGAGGGGGTACACTTTTAAAATACAACCAGCAATCCTTTATTTTAACCATGAAACACTTAGTATGATCAGTACAAAGGATAAGGCTAAGGTAATTATCAAGGAAAAATGAAGATACATTAAGACAATCCTTTCCCCACCCTACTAGTGCATTGGGATCAAATGGATGAAGTAGACAAGGATATAAGCCGGGGTTACTCATTCCTTTTAATAGGGTATCATACTCAAAATCACCCAAATCATTTGATTTTAAGGGAAGATTAACATTCAAGAATGAGGATCTACGGCCTAGAAGACTTCTCTCAACAAGATGCATTCCATCCTTCACATCCTCACTAGTTATTGGTAAATACATACCAACATAGACTCACCTTGTTTTACGCAAGGGTCAACTAGTGTGTGAATACTCTTGTCACTTGGTAATGGAACCTTATTCAAGTTATAAGTGCTAGCACTAGATGGACGCAAATCATTCTTACAAAAAGAATTGATTTTTTCATCTAAAGGATCAACTAGTGCTTGCATACTCATAACAAGAGTTTGTTCCTTATGCAACCTAGCAATACTAAGAGTATCACAAAAGGAAGATTCATACACTTCTTCACTAATAAAATCCAAAACCACCACTTTGGCCACTACTAGCCACATCATAACAATTCAAGTTTTTAGGGGTGTAGAAGATAGCTTTGTTATTTTGTAGATCATGGGAAGTGTTTTCATCACTTGGTTTTGCATCATGGCAGCCTTCATGCTCCACATTACAAGGGAATATGTCAAGGTTTCCTTTGGACTCACTTCTTCATCACCTATCCCAAAATTGGGACTTTCAGCCAAGGAGCTAGCTCTAGTGGAGTTCAGAATCATACATATGCTTTAGCGGATCGACAAAATTCAGAGGCTTCTCCAGATGTGGTTACAGGTACATTGTCCATCTTTTCACATGATGTATATGCATTAGTTGATCCGGGTTCTACATTATCATATGTCACTCCATTGGTTGCTAAAAAGTTCAAAAAAATACCAGAATTGCTAGTTAAGCCATTGAAGTATCTACGCCAATTGGTGAATCTACTAAGCTAAGAGAGTGTATCAAAATTGTATAATAACTATTTGCGGTCGCGATGCAATGGTTGACCTGGTTGAGTTAGAAATGGTAAATTTTGATGCTATAATGGGTATAGATTAGTTAGCTTCTTGTTATGCCACAGTAGATTGCCGAACTAAGAGGGTGTATTTCCATTTTCCAAGGAAGGCAGTCCTAGAATACAGAGGTAATATTGGTGTGCCAAGAGGTAAATTTATTTCTTATTTTAAGGCAAAAAAATAATTTCTAAGGGTTACATATGTCATCTGGTTAGAGTGAAGGATACAAATACGGAGACACCAACTCTTCAAACTATTCCAGTGGTAAATGAATTTCCTGATGTATTTCTTGAATATCTTCCGAGTTTGCCTCCAGAATGAGAAGTGGAGTTTAGTATCGTCTTGATTTCAGGTACTCAACCAATCTCAATTCCTCCGTATAGAATGGCCCCGGCAGAATTATGGGAGTTGAAAGAGCAATTGAAAGACTTGCTAGAAAAAGGATTCATAAGGCCTACTGTGTCCCTTTGGGGTGCACCAGTGTTATTTGTGCGTAAGAAGGATGGCTCGTTAAGAATGTGTATTGACTATAGACAACTGAACAAGGTGATATTAAGAACAAGTATCCCCTTCCGAGAATTGATGACTTATTTGATCAGTTACAAGGCTCCAAGTAGTTTTCGAAGATTGATTTAAGGTCTGGGTACCACTAAATGAGGGTCAATGAGAATGACATACCCAAGATAGCTTTTCGAACACGGTACGGTTATTACGAGTTCCTAGTCATGTCCTTTGAGCTAACTAATGCACCTGCATCTTTTATGGATTTGATGAATAGGGTGTTCAAGCCCTTCTTGGATGTGTTTGTGATAGTTTTTATAGATGATATTCTGGTTTATTCGAGATCAAATGAGGACTATGCCAATCACTTATGACAGGGTGTTACAGATTCTTCATGATTGTAAGTTATTTGCAAAGTTCTCTAAATGTGAGTTTTGGTTAAAATATGTGGCATTCTTGGGTCATATTGTATTTTATGAAGGAATAAAGGTTGATACTCAAAAGATAGAAGCCGTGAAAAATTAGCCAAGACCTATAACGCCTACGGAGGTTCGTAATTTCATTGGGTTGGCAAGTTATTATAGAAGGATTTTCCTCAATTTCTTCACCTTTAACAAAGCTAACACACAAAGCATCCAAGTTCCAATGGAATGATGCATGCGAAAGAAGTTTTCAAGATCTGAAGAATAACTGACTTCTACACCCGTATTAGTGCTTCCAAAAGGCACAGAGGGGTATGCAGTGTATTGTGATTCTTCAAGAATTAGCTTAGGGTGTGCATTGATGCAGCATGGTAAAGTCATAGCATATGCCTTGAGACAATTGCGGCCATACAAGAAAAATTATCCAACACATGATCTGGAGCTAGCAGCGGTATATTTTCCTTAAAGATATGGCATCACTACCTGTATGGGACTCATGTTGACATATACACTGACCACAAGAGTTTGCAGTATATCTAATCAGAAGGACCTAAATTTGAGGCAGCGAAGATGGCTTGAATTATTAAAAGACTATGACGTTGATATCTTGAATCATCTGGGGAAAGTAAATGTGGTGGCAGATGCATTAAGTTGGAAGACTATGGCACCATCTATAGAAATACAAGGGATGACTAAAGATTTGTACCAACTAGCCAATTTGGGAGTTCACCTTCTTGAAACTCCAGATGAAAGGCTTATTGTTTATAATATTGCAGAATCTTCCCTAGTAGCTGAACTAAAAGAGAAGCAATATGCAGATCCCATTCTATTAAAGCTTAAGGAAAATGTGCAATGTGGTATGACGAAAGCATTTGAGCTTACGCAAGAAGGAGTACTTCGGTGCTAAAATAGATTGTGTGTGTTGAATGTAGATGGACTAAGAAAGAGGATTATGATAGAAGCACATCATTCAAGGTATTCTATCCATCCAGGGTCAACAAAAATGTACCATGATTTGAAAGAAATGTATTGGTGGGGTGACATAAAGAAGAACATTGCAAAATTTGTAGCCGAATGTCCAAATTATCCAAAAGTTAAAGTAGAGCACCAAAAGCCCGGGGGTTATATGCAATGTATAGATCTTCCAATCTGGAAGTAGGACATGATCAACATGGATTTCATCACTGGTTTGCCTCATACGTCTCGAAGGTTTGATTCCATATAGGTGATTATTGATAGGCTTACTAAATCAGCACACTTTCTACTGGTTAGGACCACTTACACAGTTGAAGAATATGCCAAATTATATATTAAGGAGATAGTTCGACTACATGGAGTTCCAATATCTATTATATCAGATCGAGGAGCTTAATTTACTACAAATTTTTGGAAGTCTTTCCAGAGAAATTTAGGAACATAAGTGAATCTAAGTACAACTTTCACCCTCAAACAGATGGACAAGAAGAACGTACTATTCAAACACTCGAAGATAAGCTACGAGCTTGTGTATTTGACTTTAAAGGTAGTTGGGATGATCATCTACCTCTCATCGAGTTCGCCTACAACAATAGCTATCACTCAAGTATCAAAATGGCACCATATAAAGCTTTATACGGAAGAAAGTGTAAATCACCAATTGGATGGTTTGAAGGGGATGAAACTGTCTTGTTCGGGCCAGATCATATTCATCAAGCTATGGAAAAAGTTAAAGTGATCCAATGGCGGCTAAAAACAGCCCAAAGTCGACACAAGTCATATGCAGATGTTAGAAGGAGGGGGCTGGAGTTTTCTATAGGTGATTGGGTATTATTGAAGATATCACCAATGAAGGGGGTTATGAGATTTGGTAATAAAGGAAAATTAAGTCCACGTTATATAGGCCCATACCAGATTTCTCGAAGGTTTGGCCAAGTGTCTTATGAATTAGAGCTACCCTAAGAGCTCTCAATAGTTCATCCGGTATTTCACGTCTCAATGCTTCGAAAGTGCATTGGAGATCCATCTCATATTACCCCTAATGAAGGTGTACAAATTGTACAAGATCTCACCTATGAGGGAATACTTATTGCTATTCTAGATCGACGGGTTAAGAAGTTGAGGAATAAGGAAATAGCTTCTGTAAAAGTACTTTGGAGGAATCAGCAAGTAAAAGAGATCACATGGGAAGCTGAAGAAATGGTGAAATCCAAGTACCCCCATTTGTTCAAATACGAAGAAAAAGTCGAAGATGCTGAATTGGAGCAATAACAAATAAGTGTAAAATATATAGGTACTATGTGGTAATAGGGATATTAAACTTAGGCTTGAACTTATTTTGGTTGGACAGTTATGCTAACATTCGAGGACGAATGTTTCTAAGGGGGTGATGCAAGTGCTAAGTACTCAAGACCTTTTACACGTAGCCAAGCCAAGGAATTGCAACAACTTCAATCATTGTTCATACAATTGAAAGCATGTGAAGGTGTAATGCATCCGACCAAAGGAGGTTACTTGCTGATTTTTTGAAGAAGTGCATTGAAAGAATTACTCTTCTACACCTCATGGGCATCTATTGGGAAGGGTTTGGTGGACTTTTCACACTTAAATTCCACACTCAAGAGGCGCCTCTTTTAGGGCCTCATTAAGGGCATTTGAGTCTTTATTCATGTAATAGTATAAATAGGCATTTTACTTCTCTTTTCATTAGACTTTGGATGACATTGAACCTACTTCTATATTGTATTTTTAGCTTTGTAGAGCTAGTAGAATCTGAAAATTGGTCCTTGAACACTTGAAAGTTAGGTTTTTCATTTGTCTTGGATAATTGGCAAGAAAGGTGTGCTTGGGGAAGAGTGTTTCCTTTTGGGCCACCTAAGAGAGTGGTTTGAACTTACATGGTGATGTCTGTTTGAAGGTTTGATATACCTTATAGTTCTATTCACTTGTGGAAGTAAGGGTCACTTTACTATCTTTTCATCTTATGCAATCTTCTCCTTCTCCCCCTTTCTTTGTATGTTGTTTTCTTTAGTTGTGTTAGCTGGAAATTGTTTGTTGAACCCCAAATTTTGTGATTTCTTAGTGTTTAGGCTATCATTTGGTATCAGATCCAGGTTTAGGGTTGTTCCAACATCCCTAAATCTTGGTTTTAGTGTTCTTATGTAGAAAATCTCATAAAAAAAGAGTCAAAAAATTAGAAAATACAAAAAAAATGGTGTCTTGCTTCTCTTTTCATTAGACTTTGGATGACATTGAACCTACTTCTATATTGTATTTTTAGCTTTGTAGAGCTAGTAGAATCTGAAAATTGGTCCTTGAACACTTGAAAGTTAGGTTTTTCATTTGTCTTGGATAATTGGCAAGAAAGGTGTGCTTGGGGAAGAGTGTTTCCTTTTGGGCCACCTAAGAGAGTGGTTTGAACTTACATGGTGATGTCTGTTTGAAGGTTTGATACACCTTACAGTTCTATTCACTTGTGGAAGTAAGGGTCACTTTACTATCTTTTCATCTTATGCAATCTTCTCCTTCTCCCCCTTTCTTTGTATGTTGTTTTCTTTAGTTGTGTTAGCTGGAAATTGTTTGTTGAACCCCAAATTTTGTGATTTCTTAGTGTTTAGGCTATTATTTGGTATCAGATCCAGGTTTAGGGTTGTTCCAACATCCCTAAATCTTGGTTTTAGTGTTCTTATGTAGAAAATCTCATAAAAAAAGAGTCAAAAAATTAGAAAATACAAAAAAAATGGTGTCTTGTGTTAGATCCAAATTTAGTATCTTAGATCTACAAACTTTTACTTTGTTTTGAAGGTTTCTTGTGTTAGATTCTTGTTCTCTAAAACCTAGGGAGTCTAGATCTACTTTTAGATTGAAGTTTGGTTGAGTTTGAGCTTAGATCCACCATGGCTATGGAGTTTTGAAGCTTTTTTTGTGCTATACACGTTTTTGTTTTAGTGATTTAGGCTTGATTTGTGGCTGATTTTTGGTTGGTTTAAGTTTTTTTGACATAAGGAACCTGGGCTACAAAAAAATCAGATTTGGAGCTCATTTGCTAGGTGGTCAAACTTGGTCAACATTTGAATATTCATCTTGTTCATCCATGATCCTCATAACTTAGTGAAGAAGAGTATTCAAGGTTCTTGTTTGATCCAAAAAGGGGAAGAAAGAGTGTGAAAAAGTTGTTTGTCCAAAAGCATATTCAAAGAATATTCCATTTTTCCAAAAAATAGGAGGGGACAATAGGACATACAAAGTACAAGTGCATTTATTAGGGAGGGACCAATTCATTTCTCATCCATTTTGAAGCTTGAAAGGGCTTCAAACTTGAACATTTTCCCTTCCAAAACTGAATTCTCTTCTTTCCTAAGGGTGTTTAGCCAAAAATAATTTTTAAAAAAAATCAAAATTCCGAAGGGTGACCACCAACCATGTAGTGCCACATCATCACTTGTGCTCAACCAAAGTTTGACCCTAAAATTAGATTTTTTTCTAGTTTTTAGTTTTTTTATTCTAGTTTCTTATAAGTCAATTCTATCCCTAATTATTAAGCTAATAATTACCTACTAGTTTGGTAATTAGATTATAGTCCATTGTTTTGCGTCTTCGATTTTTGTGTGCTTTTCTCGTTTTCAAGTCGTAGTATTTTTGTTGGTTCAAGTTTGTGCATCACTTATTTTGAGTCGTTTCAAATGAAGATTCATTCCGATTCAAAGCTTCTCACCTCTCAAGTAACTTGTCAAGTATTGCCGGTTCTCCAACACTTGTGAAGCCAAGTGTGAGGTGAGTGTTAGTGAGGTGAGGCTTTTGAACTAACTCGTTTGTTCATTTTGTAGGTTATTTTGCTTGCTGTTTTTGCACTTCGTAGGTATATTTTCCATGGAAGCCGAAGGTACTACTTCCCAACCTTTGGGAAATGATGTTATGGGAGCTTTGATGGCCCAAATAGAGGCCTTGAGTCGAGAAATAAAGATTGAAAATAATGCTATAAGGAGTGAATTGGATGCAACGAGTGGTGAGATTTCCACTTTAGTGGAAGGCTTGATTATGTTGAAAGTAGGAGGAACTCACGACCTTCTACTCCTAATCCCTACCATGCGTCCTCTAGTGTCCAAGCCAATAACTCTTCCATGACTATTACCCCCGAAACTCTCCACCAAATGCTTAATCCTCCAAGATCTTCACAAAACCAGCCACTAAACCTACCCCAAACCACTCCTAACCGAACCCTACAAAGACCACTACATTCCCAAACGAACCAAGTCCAACAAGAGGGACTTGGAACCCAAACTCCCCCACCAAATACGAACCAAATACCTCCCCAAAACACCACTTACCAAATATCAAATCCCATGGACCAAAAACCTTACCCACCACCTCCAATACCACAAGTCCAAGCACCAAATAACCAAAGACCAAATCCACCCCCCTCCCACAAAGACCCCAAATCCGAAACCCATACCTTCATATTGAGGATTATGGTAGAGGGGAGTATGAAAGTTATAAAGTTCCTCATGGTAATTATTGGTTCGATGAAGAAGAGAGAGGAAGATTTGAGCAAAGGGGACCTTATGGTAGATTCCGAGGGCAAGATGCAAGGCATGGGTATGGTGATCAACCAAGAATCTGAGACATTGGCATTAATTCAATCAAGGTTGGCATTCCGATCTTCAAGGGAGAAAGTGATCCCAAGGTGTAATTAGCTTGGGAATCGTCTTGTGAAAAGTTGTTCCAAGTGAATGACTTAACCGAAGAGAAGAAAAGTTGTTATGCCATTGCACATTTTGAGGGTTATGATTACACTAAAAGGTTTGGGAATGTCTTATTTGGTGGCCAACCACCCCCTTGGCAAGTCTTCAAAAGATTAATGAGAGAGTTGTCAGTCCCGGAATAATATAGGCATGCTCTTCTTGCCAAACTTTACAATCTAAGGCAAGGAAGAAAGAGTGTCATGGCGTGTTATAACAAATTTCAGCAACTCATCTTGAAGCTTGATCATAGGGGTGAACATGTGCAACATGATGTTATTCGCTTCAAGGTTGGGTTGAATAAAGACATATCCTCCCTTTTGAATCTTCACAAGTTTGAAACCGTTGTTGAAGTCTTCCAAGCGGCCATAGAGATTGAGAAAGAGAACAAAGAGAGGTTAACTTACAAGTTCAAATTCCAGCAAGGTTCAGGTTTGGCTAACAACAAAGAGGTAAGTCCTTTGACTTTGGGTTGGAACAAGAACAAATCTACTTCATCTTCTTCTTCTTCTCAAGTTCTAAACAAGCAAGTGTTAAACCAACCTCCGAGGATGGAGGTGAAGCCGAATACCCTCCCTCCCTCTTCTAAGGGTTTTCAATGTTTTAAGTGTCATGGTTTGGGGCATAGAGCAAGTGAATGTCTGAATCGAAGAAATATGATTCTAAGAGAGGAAAAGATGTACTACTTAGGAGAAGAGTTGAGGGATGAATCTGAAAATGGAGGTGAGGTTGAACCTCAAGATGGAGAGCCTTGTGATAGAAAACCCGAGGCCCTATGTGATGATTGTGAGAAAGAAGACACTTGGCCACAAGATGGAGAGTGTCAAGTTCCTAATTATGTAGTGAGGAGGGCTATGGTGAGTAAGGCACTTGAAGATCCGAGCAAAAGAGAGAATTTTTTTCACACTAAATGCTTGATTAACGGAGGGGTGTGAACTATGGTGATTGATAGTGAGAGTTGCACAAACGTTGCTAGTTCTACAATGGTGGACTTCTTGAAAATTCCTACCACTCCTCATGCTAATCCCTACAAACTATAATGGTTAAATGAATGTGGTGATTTAAAAGTGACACAACAATGCATGATTAAATTCAAGGTAGGAAACTACCAAGGTGAAGTTTGTTGTGATGTTATTCCGATGCAAGCGTACCATTTGCTACTTGGTAGACCATGGCAATATGACAAATCTACCAAGCATGATGGAAGGTTGAACACGTAATCTCTTGTGCATGGTGGAAAGAAGTTCACATTATACCCACTTTCACCTTCTCAAGTGAATGAGTTACATCAAAAGTTAAGAGAGTTGAAAGAAAAGGGAAGCAAAAGACTAGAACCCGAAAAGAGAGAAAAAGAGGTAGTTTTGGGTTCTACCTCTTCCAAGGGAGAAGTTGTTAATCCTAAGGCTCAAATGGGTCAAGGACCCCTGGTTATGTTGGCTAGGAGGAAGGATTTGTTCAAGGAATAAGACATGAACACTCCTATGCCCCTCCTAGCTCATGCTCTTAATACTAACTTCCCTTCTTCTTCTTCTTCTTCTTCTTCTTCTTCTTCTTCTTCTTCTTCTTATTTTTCTACTTTTTATTCTTCTCTTCCCCCTTCTATTTCACTTGTTTTGCAGGAGTTTGTTGATGTATTCCTACAAGAATTACCACAAGGATTGCCCCCGATTCAGGGAATTGAGCACCAAATTGATTTGGTGCCGGGTTCACAACTTCCAAACAAACCGGCTTATAGGAGAAATCCCACGGACACTAAGGAGCTTGAAAGACAAGTTGAGGAGCTTCTCAACAAAGGCTAATTAAAGAAAGTTTGAGTCTATGTGCTGTCCCCGTGCTTTTGGTGCCAAAGAAAGACAGAACTTGGCGCATGTGTGTTGATTGTAGAGTCATCAACAAAATCACTATAAGATATCGTCATCCTATCCCTAGGCTAGATGATATGTTAGATGAGATCCATGGTGCTTGTGTGTTTTCTAAAGTCGATCTTAGGAGTGGCTACCACCAGATTTGTATGCAACCCGGTGATGAGTGGAATACCTGCATTCAAGACCAAATTCGGTCTATGTGAGTGGCTGGTCATGCCCTTTTGCCTTACCAATGCTCCTAGCACCTTTATGAGGCTAATTAATGATGTAATGAATCCTTATATTGGAAAGTTTGTGGTGGTTTACTTTGATGACGTGTTGGTATATAGTAAATCTATTGATGATCATGTGATGCATTTGAGGTGTGTGTTTGATGTGCTCTGAAAGGAGAATTTGTATGCCAACATAGACAAGTATTCTTTTGGTATTGATAAAGTGGTTTTCTTGGGTTTTGTTGTAAGCTTAAGGGGTGTGGAAGTGGATGAATCCAAGATAGACTCTATACAAAGTTGGCCGACCCCTAAGACTATTGGAGAAATCTGAAGTTTTCATGGGTTGACGAGCTTTTATAGGAGGTTTTTCAAGGGTTTTAGCTCCTTAGCCGCCCCCTTGAGGTTATTAGAAAGGACCAACCCTTTAAGTAGGGTGATGAGCAAGCTAAGGCTTTCGAAGCCTTGAAAGCTACGCTCATCTCGGCACCTTTGTTGCAATTGCCCAATTTTGATAAGATGTTTGAAGTTGAGTGTGATGCTAGTAAGGTTGGTATTAGGTTTGTTTTGATGCAAGAAGTCAAACCCGTCGCTTATTTTAGTGAAAAGCTCAAAGGGGCAACTCTTAATTATTCGACTTATGATTTGGAGTTGTACGCCCTTGTTAGAGCTTTGGGAAATTGGCAACATTATTTGTGTCCTAAGGAGTTTATGATATGAACGAATCATAAATAATTGAAACACCTTAATATCCAAGACAAGTTGAATAGGCGTCATGCTAAGTGGATTGAGTTTATTGAGACTTTCCCTTATGTAATTCATTATAAGAAGGGAAAGGAAAATGTTGTTGCCGATGCATTTTCTAGAAAGAATGTGCTTGTTTCTACCTTGTCTTTGAGTTGATGGGATTTGAGAGCTTGCGGATGTTGTATCCTGAGGATCCTACCTTTGCTTTTATTTTTAGGGAATGTGAAGAGTGGGGAAGGGACTAATGGCTTAAAGAGAATGGCTATTCCTCCTACTCTCGATTTGATGGTTATTTGTTCAAAGGGATGAGGTTGTGTGTTCCTTCTAGTTCATGGAAGGAATTATTTGTGAGAGAGGCACATGATGGTGTCCTTATGGGGCATTTTGGGGTTGACAAGACCCTCGGTATCTTAGAGGAGCAATTCTATTGGCCCAAAATGCGCAAGGAAGTTGCTAAAGTTTGTGGCTAATATGTATGGATTGTCGGGGCGCGAAATCTCTCCTCCTACCTCAAGGATTGTACACCCTACTTCCCACTCCCCTTATACCTTGGTTAGATATATCCATGGACTTTGTTTTGGGGCTGCCAAAGACTAGAAAGGGTCGAGATAGTATTTTTGTTGTTGTTGATAGATTATCCAAAATGGCTCATTTCATTCCATGTGCCAAAACCGAGGATGCTCCTAGTGTAGCTTCATTATTTGTTGAAAATGTTGTAAAGCTTCACGGGATCCCAAAGACTAATGTGAGTGATAGGGACTCAAAGTTCCTAAGTCTCTTTTGGAAGTCTATGTGGGGTAGGCTTGGAACGAAGTTGCTTTTCTCTACATCTTACCACCCACAAACCGATGACCAAACGGAGGTAGTAAATAGAACCTTATGGTGTATGCTACGTTCTATGGTTAAAGGTAAAATGAATTCATGGGAAGATCACCTACCCTTGGTGGAATTTGCATACAATCGGGTAATACATTCAAATACGGGAATGACTCCCTTTGAGTGTGTTTATGGCATGAATCCCCTTACCTTTTTGGATCTCACTCCTTTGTCTATTGATCTTATGACAAGTTTAGATGGATGAAAAAGAGACAAGGCAATGAATAAAATACATGAGGAGGTGCGGATCAAGCTTGAAAAGAAAAACCAAGGGGTTGCAAAAAGAGTGAACAAAGGTAGAAGAAAGCTTGTGCTTGAACCCAGAGATTGGGTATGGGTTCACTTAAGGAAGGAGCGGTTCTCGAATCAAAGGAAAGCTAAGCTCATACCCTGGGGAGATGGACCCTTCCAAGTTCTTAAAAGGATCAATGACAATGCTTACCAAATAGATCTACCTTCGGTTATCAAGTACATTCCACTTTTAATATTTGTGATCTTTCCCCCATGGACATTTTTGATGTTGATGAATCCGCAAATTTAAGGACAAACTCTCTTCAAGATGGAGAGGATGATGCAAGTGTTAAGTACTCAAGACCTTTTACACATAGCCAAGCCAAGGAATTACAACAACTTCAATCATTGTTCATACAATTGAAGGCGTGTGAAGGTGTAATGCATCCGACCAAAGGAGGTTACTTGCTGATTTTTTGAAGAAGCGCATTGAAAGAACTACTCTTGTACACCTCATGGGCGTCTATTGGGAGGGGTTTGGTGGACTTTTCACACTTAAAGTCCACACTCAAGAGGCGCCTCTTTTAGGGCCTCATTAAGGGCATTTGAGTCTTTATTCATGTAATAGTATAAATAGGCATTTTACTTCTCTTTTCATTAGACTTTGGATGACATTGAACCTACTTCTATATTGTAGTTTTAGCTTTGTAGAGAGAGAGTAGAATCAGAAAATTGGTCCTTGAACACTTGAAAGTTAGGGTTTCATTTGTCTTGGATAATTGACAAGAAAGGTGTGTTTGGGGAAGAGTGTTTCCTTTGGGTCACCTAAGAGAGTGGTTTGAACTTACATAGTGATGTGTGTTTGAAGGTTTGATACACCTTCTAGTGCTATTCACTTGTGGAAGTAAGGGTCAATTTACTATCTTTTCATATTATGTAATCTTCACCTTCTCCCCCTTTCTTTATGTGTTGTTTTATTTAGTTGTGTTTGCTGGAAATTGTTTGTTGAACCCCAAATTTCATGATTTCTTAGTGTTTAGGCTATCAGGGGGGAAGGATGTAATATCCCGTATTTTGCTTGTACTTATTATAATTATATGGAACCTGGTATGGTCTTATAGGATAGGTAACGGGTGAGATTTATTATGCAAGTATTAATGGCATAGATAGAATTATATATGTTGCCCGTGTAGTTTTTATGTGATGTGACCAAGTTAACATCGATACAACTATTTAAACTTGGGATCGTAAGCTAGTATTGAATCGGAAGTTTAAAGTGACCAAGTGTGTATAAGTTTAAGGTTAGATTAAAGGGATTAGGAGCTGAAAATGGAACAAAATATTGAGGTGCTTGCTTGACTTAATTAAGCTAGTAGGTGAGTCACCTACTTGAATTATTTGGACCAAATTAATGGACATATGGCTATGGACCAAATTTGGGCCTATACTAATGTAATATACTCATTTGGGCTCAAATTGAATAGAAGAGAAATAAAATGGGTATATGGCCCAACACACACAATCTGCCAAGGCCCAAATATAATTGAGCCCAACAAGAAATTAAGCAAGTAGGTGCATCACCTACTTTGAAGTTTCAGCAGCTTGGACCCTTAAATAGGTGCATCACCTACTTGGGCTAATTTGTGGCTGAAAATAAAGTCAATAAGAAAGGTTCTAGAGGGCCCAATATAAGCTCAATATTGCTGGCAATTCAATTCATTTTAAACACAATTTCACCCTTTTAAACTTCAGTTTTCTCTCTTTATAAACAAAGATGAAGAACAGCAGCCCTAAAACTCCTTTTAGGGTTCTTAAAGAAACCCTCACTTTTGCAGCCCAAGGTAAGTGAAAACCCTTTAGTTTTTGTTTAATTATCTCATGGAAGATTATGAAAAGATGTTATAAGTTCTTAATTATAAATATATGGTAGAATATAGAACAAGCAATCTGCTCACTTTTCTTTGGTATTAAAGAACTTCTCTTTTCTTCTTTGGTTTAAAGTGTGAAGGAAAAATTCAAGTTCTTGAAGAGTTCAATTAAAGGAATAAGTTACAGAATTAAGGTAAGGTAACTGCTCCATTTTGTTCTCCTTGTATATGAATTTGAAAGAGAGTTATGGATGTGTTGTTATTGAGAACTCAAGAGATAATGAGTTCAATAATGGATTGCTACCATAAGAGTGATTTGGGACTGTTTTGTGGACTGTTTTGTATGTTCATGTTATGGTCTGCCATGTTGATGTTGGAGAAGGGTGTGATTAGTTTGTAATGAAATATAGAAGAAAGATGTGGTGGTACACCACCGAACTAATTGTTGCCCTTGCTTATTGCCCAATATGTTTTTGTATGTTATTTGGAGGGTGTAATGAAGCTGAGGTGGTTCCGGTGATCTTATAAGGACATGTATGGTATGTGGGTGTAATAGGAGGAGAAAAGGGTTAAGATAACGCCCTTGATGGACAGATTACGTGTTTACTGCCCGGTTACTATTTTGGTGAAGTTAAGTGTTAGTTGGTTGCTAATACTAGTTTACCATATATTCTATTATAGATAAGTAATATAAAAGTCGAGAAGTCAAGTTGGGTTAGTTTCGGAGCTATATAACCAGGTATGTAAGGCATACTCCATTTTGTACTCTTTGGCATGAAATCGAACATTTGTTCCACCAAATAAGTTTCCAAGGTTGTCCTGTAACAAGTGACACATAATAGCAGTGTATTATATACCAAGAAGCCAACAACCTTGTTATCACTCTTTAACATATCAAAACACCTCAATACGTGTTTATTATAAACCTGCACATCTATCATTATTTGAAAATTTCAGAAGTTCTCCATTTACTCGATTAAGACCCATGTGTTATTTTAAGCTACTAAACACTTCATTGGTGTGCCAACAGCTCTCTACTTCATTTATGTTGCATTAAGTGCCTATTTATATGTCTCTTAGTGGCAGGTTATTATTTCAAGGTACCATAATGTTATGACCACCAAAGTAACAATCTTAAAGGCTAAATAAACTAAGTAACATAAATCTGTAAAAGGAGTGGCAGCTCAGGGGCATAAGCCACAAGAATGGAACGATCTCGATACCTTGATGGCAGCTCATGATACGGGACAAACAAGAGGAACACGAAATAGCCATAAAACAGTCCAATACACCCTCCAAAATAGTCCACAAATCACAACAAATCGTGGACCAAATGGAGACCTCACTCGGATTCGACAAATATAACAAGAATATAAGAAACAGAGGTGTATTTGACACCCCAAACAGCCACAAAACACAACAAAAATGTGATGAACAATATGACAACAAAAACAACCAGATTTGGGTTTCGCAATAACAAGATACAAAAAGGATAGTAAATTTTCATACAATATTCACAAATCTAAGAACTCTAACAATGAGAAAGGACCCTAAGACAAATGAATAGCAATATCAAGTTCTTACTTGGACCAAGAGGGACTCATGAACCTCAAGACCTAAGTTTCCAAGCAAACAAACAACAAAAGTGATTCCACCTCTTGTTGTTACCTAGTTCCAAGTTTCAGATTTGCCTCAAGGAAAGAGGAATTTGTCTTTCTATGTTATACAATATTCATATTCATCAAAAACTGCCTAAAAATGACCTAAAAGGTTCCTTATATAGTAGTTTACAAACAAGGTGTGAAATGTCCAAAATGGCTCCTTAGTCTCAAGTCTTCAAGTGGGTACCCTTGGAGAGCATTATATGGACGGTTTTGGACCATTTTTAAGTCCTCATTTGCACTTCACTTTCACACTCCAAGTCTCGGGTTCAATACATCTCACAAACATGCATCCTCGTGGTTGTACCCATATCATCCTTTCCTTCTTGAAAAGGATTCCACCTCGAATCCGTACCTTGCCAAATCAAAAGAGAAGACAAACAAGCACACATCCTCATGGCATGAGGGTTAGGGTTAGTGCAACAAAAAATCAATCTAACAAATAACATCATCATGCCAAGGTGGTACACACTTGAAGTACAACCAAGAATCCTTTGGGTTGATCATGAAAAGCTTAAGTACAAATGTCCCAAAGGAAGTGTCTATGATGAACATCAATAAATAATGAGCATGGGCCGAGACAACTCCTACCATACTCTAGATGGTACCGGGATCGAATGGGAGAAGTAACCATGGACATGGGTTTCGGCCACTCTCACTTTTCCCTAAGGTGTCGTCCTCAAAATTAGGTATACCCACTAGATCATTAGTGAAAATATCATGAACACAAAGAGGGTAGAGAAAGGTGTCACACAAGCTAACTTCAGCTATGGTGTCCTTATGCATGTACTCACTAGCTTCAAGTCCATCACCACTAGTATGCTCAACATAGGGAACATATAAAGAAGAAGTAGATGGAATTTCTAAGCATGCACCACCTTTTATTTCAAGAGAATAATCCCCACATAGATATAAATCCCCATGGGCAGCAAAGGAATCATTCACAAAAACATTTTTACAAGAACAATCACATTTCGGGTTTCCCAAGTAATCAAGCAAATCATGGTCATCTTCACCTGATTGACTATTCCTTTTCAAGACTACACATTCCCTACCCTTAAGAGTACTCTCATCATCCAAGAAGAGATTTCCATCTTGAGGAGAAATGTTGTCACACCATAGTGGGTTAGCATATAAGCTATAGTTTCCAAGACAAGCCATGCCGTCAACATCACTTGCACCACTAGGTTCATTAGGAGTAAATAAACTATCTTCAAATAAGACATTGTGCCTAAAGAGTGAATGATCTAATCCACAGATAGATTTGGAAATTTCACTCTCTAAGGAATCATTATCAAGTTTCAAAGATATGTCAAGCACATGATTAACCCTATGAGCCAAACAAACATTAGCATTTTTACAACAACATAGGCTCATAGGTTCACTCTTTTTTCATTGGCCAACATCTTTAAATCCTTCACTCACTTTAGATTCATTAATCACATCACACATATCCTCAAATGGTGGGCAAGTTTTACTCACAAGTTGGGCTGCAACTTCCTCCGGAAAGCTCTCAACGCAAGGTGCTTCGACAATTGGATTTTGTGGGTAGAGTTTGGGTAGCAATTGGTGTATAATTTTAATGTGCCATTTCATATCTTCAATATTGTCATTGATACAACACATGTGGCATTGTAATTATGGGCAGCCATTGTACCTAACAAAAAGACACAACAAACAAAGAAAACAAACAAACTTGTTAGATCAAAAATGTCTCACCACGCTCTTACTCTCGGTTTTACCTCACACTTGGTTTCACAAGTGTTGAAAGCAGGCTTGTACTTCATGAGTGATTAAGTGTCGAGTCTACTCTTGTCCCTAAATGGATTTTTGTTTGAAACTCAAACGAAATCTTGTAGGAATTGAGTCAAGAACTAACAACGAATTCCACAAGATAAAAGTACACAACAAACGTAAACACGAACAAACGGACACAAAACTAACTTACAAGCAAGTAGGAGATTACTAGGTTGTCAATTAGTGTTCGAACCAACAAATGAACTAAGAGACAATAAAATGAAACTAAGAAATGTAAAATTTTGAGCTCAAAAGTATTGCGCAAACAGTAGCAGTGATGATGTGGCATCCACGTATTGGTTCGGTTTTATCAAGTGGTTATTCTCAAATGTTCAAGTCTTGGTCAAAAATTAATTTGGATTGATGGAATTTGTTTTCGGAGGGAAAATAAGTTTTGGGACCTTTTTCAATTTTCAAGACTTGACTTTTTCTTGTACTTCTCCTTAAAACATGGGTCCTTAAATCATGGAAAAGTGGTTGAGAAGTAATATAAAGTCTTTTTGTGGTTGGGGGTTTTTCAAGACTAACAAGTACATACACCTTTTTCCTTCACCTTTGAGGATCTAACATTCACTTTATGTTCTAACAATATATGAAGTAAGGTGAAGAAATTCAATAACAACAACAACCACACCAAGAACAATAACAACAATCTTCAAGAACAATAATAATTCCAACGTCTAACTCCAATCCACAACAACAAACGGCCAAGTCTCTTTAGTGTTGTGTCTTTGGTTTTAACAAGAGATGAAGGCTGTGAAGAACTTTAAGAACACAACAACATTCACCAATAACTACAACAACAACAACACTCCTTTCAACAACAACAACTACACACACGGCCAAGTCAAGTTTTCATCAATAATGTCTACCATACGGTCTTACTTATTCACGACAACAACAACAAAGCTCAAACTTAGATATGGACTTAAGTGTTAGTGAAGAACAAATCTAACACTATAATCATTCAAGACAAATAAAAAAATCTCGGCTAAGACACAACTAGAACGCAATTCTTGGCCAAGAACACAACACAGGTAGATTGTACTTTTTTCAGAATTTTCAGTTTTTCAATATTTTTTTAAAAAAAAATTCAACTAACAAGCCCAAGATTGATCTTTTGAGAACAATATCAAGCCAATATTTGATACCAAATGATACGGGACAAACAAGAGGAACACGAAATAGCCATAAAACAGTCCAATACACCTTTCAAAATAGTCCTCAAATCACAACAAATCCTGGACTAAATGGAGACCTCACTCGGATTCGACAAATATAACAAGAATATAAGAAACAAAGTTGTATTTGACACCTCAAACAGCCACAAAACACAAAAAAAATATGATGAACAATATGACAACAAAAACAACCAGATTTGGGTTCCGCAATAACAAGATACAAAAAGGATAGTAACTTGACATACAATATTCACAAATCTAAGAACCCTAACAATGAGAAAGGGCCCTAAGACAAATGAATAGCAACATCAAGTTCTTACTTGGACCAAGAGGGACTCATGAACCTCAAGACCTAAGTTTCCAAGCAAACAAACAACAAAAGTGATTCCACACTCTTGTTGTTACCTAGTTCCAAGTTTCAGATTTGCCTCAAGGAAAGAGGACTTTGTCTTTCTATGTTATACAATATTCATATTCATCAAAAACTGCCTAACAAATGACCTAAAAGGTTCCTTATATAGTAGTTTACAAACAAGGTGTGAAATGTCCAAAATGACCCCTTAGTCTCAAGTCTTCAAGTGGGTGCCCTTGGAGAGAATTATATGGACGGTTTTGGACCCTTTTTAAGTCTCTCATTTGCACTTTACTTTCACACTCCAAGTCTCGGGTTCAATACATCTCAAAAATATGCATCCTCGTGGTCGTACCCGTATCAGCTCATGGGCATAAGCCTAGCATAAGCCGATCCCAATCTTTATATATAGGTGGCAGCTTAGGGGCA
The DNA here is from genome assembly GCF_002878395.1 of Capsicum annuum. Classification (NCBI taxonomy): domain Eukaryota; kingdom Viridiplantae; phylum Streptophyta; class Magnoliopsida; order Solanales; family Solanaceae; genus Capsicum; species Capsicum annuum. The sequence goes on along the minus strand of NW_025823104.1, from coordinate 283,260 downwards.
TAAGCCAAGCATGGGCCAATCCTATTTATTTATTTACCACTGATCAGCTAGTTATTTACATTACATATGGCTTACAAAGATTATGAAGCAAGAAAGGTAAAAATAAAGAAAGGAACGTAATGTATGTAGTCCCACAAATATATATATAAAGGTGGTCTACTAGTACTACTTATGCACTTGTATTTGATTTCTATTGAGCTCTTGTATCATGTGTTATTACCTTTAGCCTTACATATTCAGTACATATTTTTGTACTGACGTCCCTCACGGGGACCTGTATTTTATGTTGCAGGCACAGGTACTTCAGCTCATACACCCCACTCGTAGGAGCGCAGGCTATTTCATGCATATTGGTGAGATCCATGTTGATTCGAGGCTTTCTGAGTTTGTTCCATATATTTTGGTATTGTATAGTAGTTTAAGAGTAGGGCGGGGGATTTGTCCCAATCCTAACTAAGTCTATGTATCTTTTAGAGGCTTTGTAGACTAATGTAAAGTTATGGTAGTGTCTTATTTTTAGACATGGTGGCCCCAACGACCAAGTGTTGTATATATCAGTTTGTTCTTGCATATGTAATTATTTATATCGATACATTATCATGTTTGTCAGAACATTTGGTTGTCACAGTTACATGCATGGGAAGTACAAGGTTATGAATTGGTTCTCTTGGGCCTTTATGGCTACGAGTGCCTGTCCACCCCAATAGGATTAAGGCGTGACATGGACCAAAGGAATTTACACTCCTCAATCATACTTTTCTTACCAATTGATCAACACAAGTAAAATCCATCAAATGTATTAATCTCTCAAGTTTGGATGTCTTTTCTAAGACCTACACTAATATGGCATTTCCAAGCCCTACACTAAGGAAAGAAACTACACTAAGAGTAATACTCAATTTCAATTCATCAAAAGTCTCATGAAAAATGGAAGCTAAGGGTCTATTTATACTATTACAAGATAATGTCTAAAATATTCTTAATGAAGGGTGCTCCTTTGGAGTGTAGAAAGAGAGTCTCAAAAAACCATAATATCCCTAAGTTGAGGCGCCTTTAGAGTGTATTCAAGGCTGCCTTGGAGTGTATTAAAAATTCTTCTTCACATTTTAGCAAATACACTCCCTTGGTTGAAGGCATCATGCTCTCATAAGCTCTCATTTGCACAAACAAGAATTGAAAAGGCTCCAAAATGATCTTCAATCTGAAGCTTGAACCTTTGATAATGCCTTGTACTCTTTTTTGCTCTTTATACTTGTATCAAGGGGTCCAGATCCTGATTGCCCTCTTACAGTTCTAGCGGTTCCCTCTAGCCCTCCTCATACACCTCAGGCCAATGTGTCTAATACCAAGTTTCACTAGGCGATCTATCTGCTTACCTAATTTGTGGCCTCTCAGACTGAGTGTTTGCTTCTGTTGATCCATCTTCTAAGGCTACTAGAGTTGGCTAGTTGATGAGGTTGATTCCACTAACTTTCATCGATTGAAGGTTGAGCAGAATCTTTAAAATTTTATTGATGAGATAGAGAAGATTTTCCATGTGATGTATGCTTCTGACTCTGAGGGTGTTGAGTTTGATATACACAGGCTAAAGGATGTGGCAAATCAGTGGTGAAGTCAGAGCAGATAAGAGGTGATGATGTTGAGCTAGCTATGTTGGATGAATTTTCTAGATCATTTCTTTTCTCAAGAGTTGAAGAAGGTGAAGTCCGAGGAGTTCGTGAATTTGAAACAAGGCAAAATAATTGTGAAGAAGTATATATTAAAATTTTACCAGCTATCTCGTTATGCTCTAGAGTTGGTGTCTTTTATGAGGGAGAGGATGAGAAAGTTCACTTTGAGATTGTCCTATGATTTAGCTTTAGAGTGCAAGGCCGCCTTGTTGAATAAGGATATGAATATCTTTAGGTTTGTGGTGTATATGCAACAGGTTGATGAGGAAAAGAAGAAGCAGGTTGACATTAGGGAAATACAGAGTAAGAAGTTTATTAAAATAGTGGTAAGGATGGCAGGCAGTGATCAAAAAAAGAAGTTCCTAAATTGTAGTTCTTATTTGACGGCTAGTGCCTCTATATTCCAAGCCATTCAGTGACCCTTGCTTTTAGCCTGACAATGGATTTAGGGCATAAGATACCCAATCTCAGACTAGCGGAGCTCAGTCGGCTCCATCTTATCCCCCTTGTAATTTTTATGGGCAGAGCCATTATGGATTAGGTGATGAGGGAAAAATAAGTGCTTTAAGTTTGGTCATCTTGGTCACAAGAAGCGGTATTGTCCTTCCAGGGTAACTTCTGGAGCTGTTAAGGTCCATGTTGCTACTTCTATAGGTTTTGCACCAAAGGGTGTTGCTTCTAATACCAGTTCTGGTCAGAATCATCTACATGCTCTTGCCACCCGTCAAGACTCTAAGGCCTCTCCAGATGTCATTACTGGTACGTTACAACTCTTTTCCCATGATGTGTATTATCTACTTGATCCAAGGTCGACTCTTTCTTATGTGACCACTTATATGATTATTTATTTTTGTTTTGGCCCTAAGTGTATTCCTGAACCTTTTCCTGTGTATATCCCAGTGGGTTACTCTGTTATGGCTAGAAGAGTTTATAAGGGTTGTGTGGTATCTATCTGTGGTAGAGAAACCTTGGTAGACTTGACAGAGTTGGATATGGTTGACTTTGATGTGATCTTGGGGATGGATTAGTTGCACTCGTGCTACACCTCTTTATACTGTCGGACCTGTAAGGTCATTTTCAACCTTCCTAATAAACTAGTTATAGAATTGGAAGGGAGTTCCCCTGTGCCTAAAAGAAGGTTTATTTCTTATCTTAGACCCTAGAAGTTGATTTCCATGGGGTGTCTTTATCATCTTGTGCTTGTTAAGGATTCTATTTTGGAGGGTCTCTCTCTGCAATCTGTTCCTGTGGTCTATAAGTTTCTCGAAGTGTTCCCTGATGATCTTCCTAGTGTTTCTCCTGATAAGAAAATAGACTTTGGGATTGACCTTCTTCCGGATACCCGTCCTATCTCTGTTCCTTCTTACAGAATGGCTCTGGCTTAGTTGAAATAACTTAATGAGTATTTGAAAATATCTTCTTGACAAAGGTTTTATTAGCCCTAGTATTACCCGTGGGGTGCTCCTGTTCTTTTCGTGCGTAAAAATGATGGGTCCCTTCGTATGTGTATAGACTACCACCAGTTGAATAAGGTGAAGGTGAACAATAAGTGCCCTCTCCTTAGGATTGATGAGCTCTTTGATCGGCTTCAAAGTGCTAAGTACTTCTCTAAGATTGATCTTCAATTGGGTTATCATCATCAGAAAATTAGGGAGGTGGATATCCCTAAGACGACTTTCCAAACCTGATATGGTCATTTCAAGTATTTTGGTGATGTTCTTTGGTTTGAAAAATGCCCTAGCAACATTTATGAATCTTATGAATCAGGTATTCCATCAGTTTCTTGACTTGTTCGTCATTGTATTCATTGGTGATATTCTAGTATATTCAAAAGTGAAGAGGATCATGCCAATCACTTTCGTATAGTATTGCAAACCCTTAAGGATCAGTAGTTGTATGCTAAGTTCTCGAAGTGCAAATTCTAGTTGATGCTATTACTTTTCTGGGTCATGTTATTTCTAGTAAAGGGATCATGGTGGATCCACATAAGGTTGTGGTGGTTAAAAAGTGATCTAGACCTGTGACTCCAATTAATATTCAGAGCTTCTTGGTTTAGATAGGTATTGTTGAAGGTTTATAGAGAGTTTTTCTTTGATTGCTACCGCATTGACTAAGTTTACTCAGAAGAAGGTGAAGTTCCTGTGTTTTGATGCTTGTAAGGGTAGTTTTTTAAATCTAAAAGATAAGTTGACTTCAGCTTTAGTTTTGACCCTACCCGAGGGTACTGATGGTTTTGTTGTATATTGCAATGTGTCCCAAGTGGAACTTGGTTATGTTTTGATGCAGCATGTCAAGGTGGTGGCGTATGCTTCTAGACAAGTGCATGAGAAGAATTATCTCATTCATGACTTAGAGTTGTTGGTTGTGGTTTTCGCTTTGAAGATTTGGCGCCATTACTTGTATGGAGTTCATGTTCTGATCACAAGAGCCTGCAATATGTGTCGACTTAGAAGGAGTTGAATCTCAGGCAAAGGAGAAGGCTTGAGTTTCTCAAGGACTATAATATGAGTCATCACTTTTAGGTAAAGTTAATGTGGCTACTGATGCTCTTAGCAGGTTATCCATGGGGAGCATATCTGACATGACCCAAATAGGGCCTAGTCGTGTCGGGCATCTCAAGTCTGACCGAGATCGAAGACTGCCCCCAATACCTAACAGTAATCGTCCTGTGCCCTATATCGGATGAATTCTAAAATATAACAAGATAAAGCAATAATAATTGAAAGACATTTAATCAAATCCATAACCATGACCAACCAAATATCGACCTAATGTCCAACCAGTGTCAACCCCAATGCCAATACCAATACCAAGGCTGACACCAATACCGACACCGCCCATGCCCATAGTAGTCCTATAAAGCCTCTATCAAAAATGAAAGAACATTCGGTCAGAACATGCCCCTAACCATAGCCAAAACCAAAGTCCAAGAAACAAATAAAAATGAAAGAAGTCCATAACATGAAATGGAATCTTTCGGAGTATGGAAGCTTGCCGCTTCAATCCGACACAAAGTTGTCCCCGAATCCAAGTCACTGTGCAGGAGAAGGAGTATGGAGGTTCCTGCATCGCGTGGGGATACAACACCCAAAGCTAGTTAGCGGAATAAACGCTAGCATGTACTCAGGAATAAGGATAAAATAATGCTATTATTCAAAACCAAAGTAAATAACCATATGCAATCACAAACATATATATATATATATATACTATGCCTAGAAAGGGAACAGGGTTTAGCATGCATTTAAAACCTTTAACTTGAGTTGTGTAGCTCTGCCATCCTAAATCCACCCACGGGCTATATAGGTTCAGCTCCGCCTACTGAAAGAGCCCCGGTGCGTATTAGTTGCATGAACCGAAGAAAACCTGAGATGACTAGTACATCTCTAAAAATATAGGTGTGACATCATGCTCACGGTCACTAAGACCAAACCTCACATCAGCAAACATGAGTTTCCAGTTTTGGTCCCACCAGGATCTCCACCTTCCACAATTTTCCTAACACGACCCTCTTTAAACCCATGTTAAAACTATTCACACATAACCAACCATTTACCCTGGACTCTTTTTAATTAGGCATTAACCATTTGTATCGGCATACCATAATTAGAGCTTGCAAATCTATCCATTTATGTCATACCAAAGCCATTAAACCAATTTGACTCCAAAGTTTCCAATTAAACAAAAACCATGGCCATCAAGTCCTTTTCCAAACCATTTAAAACCATCTAAACCAATTTAGGATCCATTACCTTTGATGGAATGAAAAGATTTCAAGAATAGTCAAACTATGTGACAAATTCTTTTTATTGTCATTTTAACAAACATATTGAGGGCATATAATTTCCAAAATCTAAACAAAGTATCAATTGACCATTCCCATGCAACCACATGTTTGAATCATAATAATAACACAAAAAACCATAAGTAAGACATGGGAAACATTATCCAACCATGAACAACCAAAACACTCAACATCTATTTCAAAACTAAAATAATACCACAATAATACCATGAAAACCATTCATTAAAATAAGATTTTTGTTTAAATAACAATAAAAGAGGAATAACATGCCTTAGACACCAAGGAAGACGCAGAGATTCACTGTTGAAAGCCCCTAATTGATTGCCCTATAGAAACCCTAACCTTTTCTTGAATCAAGAGCTTTAGAGAGATTTAAGAGTATTTGATTAAGAATAATAAGTTAATGAAGTCTCAAAAGATGTTTTATGTCATAGGGTCAAAAGGGGTTAAGAGGGGAAATGTCTAGAATACCCCCAACTTAAAACTGTAAAATCACCGCAAGTGGGTACAAGTTGACCCCCAAACTCATCACCACAACATATGACTGGTAATATCCATTCGTAACTAGAACAGCAGGTTCGACAGCCACACACTATCCACCATATAACTCCATTGCCCCAACTCATGACCAGACCATACAAAGGGGTTGACACTGGACAATATATGATTAGACTATACCACTCGCACCCTAATCATAGCTCTTAGTGAGCCACACGTACTCAAAGCCAAGTCAAGTTACTAAGTTTCAGATTAAGTGAAAGATCAACGCAATGACCCGTGACTAAATCATACGACTCATACCACCAAACCGTACCCACCGTAGAAACCTAACCACCAATCACTAGATACCTCACGAATTGAGTCACCTGACCCGTACTGATACAATATAAAGTCCACAATGCAAGAATCCAGCAAGAACAACAAGATGAATAAACTAATACCAAAAATAACAAGTTGAACAACAAGTGCTAGTGAATCGAAATAGGCCACACGCGGCTTCACTATCTTTAAGAATCACATTTTTAAAACAAGATAATAAAGTTTTCAACAAGAACCAACAAGTCAACAAGTGCTAGTGAATCAAAAGATCCCCACACGGCTTCACTAGACTTCAAGATTACAAAACACAATCTTAACAAGATTATAAGAAGATAGTAACTTGACATGTAATATTCAAGAGTCTAAAATCCCTAACAACAAGAGAGGACCCTAAGACTAAAGAATATTAACACCAAGTTCTTACTTGGACCAAGAGGAACTCTATGACCTCAACATCTTTGTTTCTAGCCAAGATACAACACAAGTATCACTCTACTTATGAGTTTTCTGATTTGGGGCTTCTCCAATGGAAGAGTGAGAAGTTCCTCAATATTACAAGTATCTATGTCTCAAAATATTATGAAAGAACTAGCTGCCAAATAACCCTAATATTGTCTATTTATATTACACCATAAATGAAGGAGAAAATGACCAGATTTCCCTTTCCATGGGGTGGCCTTGGAGTGTAAGTTTATTACACTTCAAGGCCCCTCTTCACACTAAAAAACATTTAGATCATTAAGTGGATCAACACCAACTCACAAACGGCCATTTGTATGAACAAAGCTTGGAGTTTTTGTAACTCCCGAGCTTGGCGACGTGTGAATGGTCGTGAACTTATTGGACAGCTTGCTACACCCGTATCACGTACCCACACCATATGACTCGTATGATGAACTGGCTTGTTTGGCAATTGTGAGCCCGACACAAAATCAATTTGGTGCTCAATTCCTCGAGTGGGGGCAATCCTTGCGGAAGTTCTTCGGGAAATACATTTTCATAATCCTGCAACACACAAGAAATCAAAGGAGAAATGGAAGATTAGTGAGGTTAGTGTTAAAACAATAAGCCAAAATTAACATAGGCGTGCCCTCATCATGATCCACGAAGAGTTCTTTCTTTCTAACCAATATCACCATATTTTTCTTCCCCTTTGATGTTGAGGCAGCCTCTGATACCCCTACTGCCCCACCTACGGGTTCCTTTTTTTTCTTTTTTTTCAAATTTTTTTCCCTTTTCCTTCAATTCTCTCGTCTTTTGATGCCACTCATTTACTTGGGAAGGCAAAAGACGATGAAGTGTAACCTTTTGGCCATCCTTCTCAAGTGTATATCGATTGTACCTCCCATAGTGTTTGGTAGACCTATCATATTGCCAAGGTCTACCTAACAATAAGTGACACACTGGCATTGGTATCATGTCACAAAGTACTTCATCGTGGTAGTTTCCCACCTTAAACCGTATCACGCATTGCCTTGTGACCTTTAATTCACCATATTCATTCAATCATTACAACTTGTAAGGACTAGTGTGCGGTATAGTTGGCAACTTTAAAAATTTTACCATAGCAACACTAACAAAATTTGCACAACTACCACTATCGATCACCAAAGTGCACACACTCCCCTTTACAAGACATTTAGTATGGAATAGATTTTCCCTTTGACTTGGGTCATCTATTACCTTACTAATTATGACGCGCCTTCTTGCGGATAAACATATTCACCAACATCATCATCATAGTCATGTGGTCCATTTTTAGGTTCCTCTCCATCTTGAGGCTCGACCTCATCCTCCCCTTTTTCAAGACCCACCTTTTCACTAAGATAATACAATCTCCCTTCCCGTAGAATCACGTTGCGTTGGTTTGGAAATTTATTGGCTTTGTGTCCCTAACCTTGGCACTTGAAACATTAGAATCCCTTTGGGTTATGATACTTATAAACTTCTTGCTTTGGAGGAATTTTATGGACTGTTTTAGGATCCAGCAGCCTTCTAGTGGCGGCTTGGTCCTTGTTTTTAGTCCAAACCGAAGAGTATTGAGCCATCTCCTTGCTTCTAGGCCAACCCGAGGTAGATTGTCCCCTTGCCTTGAACGACGACCTCTCTTTAAGTTCCCTTCAATCTCAAGAGCCACTTAAAAAATACCTTCAATGGTATCAAACTTATGAAGTGTTAAATAAGTGGAGATTTCTTTGTTCAACCCACACTTGAACCGGTTGATGTCATGACTGATTTGTTCCCCACGATGATCAAACTTCAACATGAGTTGTTGAAACTCATCATAATACACCATCACACTTTTATTACCTTGACGCAAGTTGTACAATCTAGCAAGCAACTCATGGCAATAACTCTCGGGAAGGTACCGTTGTCTCATCAAGTACCTCAACCAAAACCAAGGTAGTGGCTGCCCATCAACTAATTCATTACCAAATCGCTTGACGTACTCCCACCAAGTGTTAGCATAACCCTCAAAATGAGCTATGTCATAACAGTTTTTCTTTTCTTCCGAGATATCATTAACCTAGAAAACTTTGTCATAAGCTGATTCCCAAGCTAAGTAGCCTCGGGGTCACTTTATCTTTAAAGATTAGTAGGCTCAACTTCATGGTGTTGATGCCTACATATCTCTTTTGGTGTCGGTTTCCCCTTTCTCCATACCCTCGATATCTCTTTTAATCTCCATGACCCCCTCTTATCTCCTCCTCCCTCATGTAAGCATCCTCAAAGGCTCCATATCCTTCATATCCCTCTATAACATATTCCTCAAAGTGGCTTGGATGGTTTTGGACATTTTGAACTTGATTTGGAGAAATTAGATTTTGTGGAGGTGGTGGTCTTTGGTTTAATGGAGCTTGGAATGGAGGGTTCGGATTTAGCAGAGGTACTTGACGTCCAAGTCCCTCTTGTGGAACTTGAGAAGTTTGGAAATGTATTGGTCTAGTGGGGTCATAGTTTGAAGGGAAATGAGTGGTTTGGCTTGCGGCATTTAGTGGAGCTTAGGGTGGATTTATCATTTGGTGCACTGTTTCGGGAGTGATTGTTGCGGATGAAGTTCTATCATGCACACTTGAAGAAACATGTAGAGGAGTAGAAGGGCGAGAGTTCCTTTAACTCTTCACTTGTTCTAATCTCCCACTAATAGCCGACACATCTCTCTTTATTGTTGTTAAATCCCCTCTCACAGCTCCAACTTCTGTATTCAACTTTCAAGTGTTCGGGTAACGGCCTCAAGAGTGGCCCTCATAGAGTCAAGAGCATTAGTATCCATATTTTGGGACTTAGTCCCATCCATTGTCAAGGTATTACCTACAAAATCAGCAAACAAGTTAGTGGAAAAAAATCCTCTCCTCACGTACTTTTTGGATCACCTCACACTTTAGTTCCACAAGTGTTGTAGATTGGCTAGTAACCCGTGAATCCTTAAGGTATGAGTAAGATCTTATCCGGAGTGGATTCATTTTTGAAGACTCAAAGAATTTTCGTTGGACTAGAACCAAGAAGTAGCAACATATTCAAAAGATAAAAGCACCTAAGTGATCGTTGAAACGAACAAACGAATTCAAAGGACTAATTGACAACCTAGTAGGAATGTACTAGTTTGTTAATTAGTTCTAGAACCAAGTAAGGAAACCAAGAATCAACAATTAGAAACTAGAAAATATCCAAATTTGAGCTTATTAGTGATGTGGCAGTAGCAATGGTGATGTGGCAGCATGTAATTGGTCTTGGTCCCACACAACAATTTTTTGTCACAAATCTGAAATTTCAATATTCACACAACGTGTAATGGATGACAATTGGTTTTGGAGGGAAAGTAAAAAGTCTTGTACTCTTTTTAACTTTTTAAACTCACAAAGGTGAGATTTGACTATACTAATCCCACAAAACAAGGTCCCTTGATTTAAGAAAAAGTGGTTGTCAAGTCTAGGAAGTGATGTGTGCAAGTCTTCTTACCAACAACTTTATAACTTTTGTCTTACAAACTTTTGGATCTATTCTACACCTTTGTTGTCTTAAGTTGTAAGAATAGATGAAGAACAAGCTGAACACCACAACAACCTTCAAGAACACAATATCAACTTCTTCAAGAACACAACAAAAAACCACCAATTGTCATCAACAAGGTACAACCTACGGCCTACTTCAAGTTGCCACAACAATGGTCAATATTATAAGCTCAACTTTAGATCTAGACACTTTTAGTGTTGGTGAGAAAGAAACCAACACTAGAAACACACTAAACAAGTAAAATAACACCTAGATCTAAATACACAAACACCAATCTTGGCCAAGAAAACAAGATGGACAGATTTCTCTTTTTCTTTTTTTTGGAATTTTCAGATTTCAACAATTTTTGTTATTTTTTTTTTGAATTTTCGTCCAAGAGAGCCCAAGATTGGTAGTGTAGGAACACAATCAGCCTTGCTTTGATACCAAATGGTACAATAACAAGTCCACAATGCAAGAATCCAAGCAAGAACAACAAGATGAACAAACTAACACCAAAAACAACAAGTTGAACAACAAGTGCTAGTGAATCGAAATAGGCCACACACGGCTACACTAGGCTTTAAGAATCACATTTTTATAACAAGATGATGAAGTTTTCAACAAGAACCAGCAAGTCAACAAGGTGCTAGTGAATCAAAAGAGCCCCACACGGCTTCACTAGACTTCAACAAGATTACAAAACACAATCTTAACAAGATTACAAGAAGATAGTAACTTGACATGTAATATTTAAGAGTCTAAAAACCCTGACAAAAAGAGAGGACCCTAAGACTAAAGAATATTAACACCAAGTTATTACCTGGACCAAGAGAAACTCTATGACCTCAACATCCTTATTTCTAGCCAAGATACGACACAAGTATCACTCTACTTGTGAGGTGCACAAAATTGTACAAGGCATTATCAAAGGTTCAAACTTTGGAATTGGCAAGTGTTTGGAGCATTTTAAAGCCTTGTCAAGCGGAAGGAAGAGAAGGGAACCATTACACTCAAGAGGCACCTCACTTGAAGGACAAAATGGACTTTGCACACTATGATTTAACACTCAAGAGGTGCCACATTTTAGGGCTATTTTTGTATTTCAAGACTCCCTTTTTACACTCCAAAGGAGCACCCTTCATTAAGGGTATTTTTGTCCTTGTTTATAATAAGTATAAATAGGCACCTTAGCTCTTATTTTTCCTTAGTTTTGAGATAATTAATTGAGTGAATTTTCATATTGTAATATTAGTGTTAGCTTGTAGTATTCTCCTTCTCCTTAAGAGAGAGAAACCAAATTAGGGTTAGCACAATTGATGGATTTCACTTGTGTTGACAAATTGGCAAGAAAGGTGGGTTTTGAGAAGTGTAAATTCCCTTGGTCCACCTGAGAGGAAGGTTTGAGATTTTATTGGTGAGGTGTGATTGATGGTTAGATACACCATCTTTTGTTAATCACTTGGTAGAAGTAAGGGTCTTTCTACTATCTTTACATTTTATGCATTCTTCTTCATCCCTCTTCTTCTATGTGTTGTTTTCTCTACTTGTAGTTGCTAATTTTTGCATCTTATGTGTCCATTTTTGTGTTTCCTAGTCTTTTCTTGTATCATTAGGGAATTTAAAGACATTATTATGGGTTTGATAGCTAGATAAGTATAGCATGAGTGCAACCAATCCATCCCATATATGACATCAAAATCAATTATGTCTAATTCAAATAGTCCACCAGAGTCTCCCAACCAGCCACAGATACCACACAACCCATGTAGACTCTACTAGCCACTACAGAATCACCTATTGGGGTAGAGACAGAAAAAGGGTCTGAAACACACTCGAGACTGAAACCAAAATACACAGCCATAAATGGGATCATATAAGAGAGGGTGGAACTCAAATTAAGTAAACAATACACATCACAGGAAAAGAGTTTCAACATACCAGTCACGACATCAAGTTATGCCTCAGACTCCTGGTGGGTAGTTAGAGCATAGAGATGGTTCCGACCAGTACTGGAACTAGATGGTACACCTTTGGTGCCGGAGTTGATGAAGAGGAAACTAGAACCTTGTTTACCCCTGAAGCAACCTTGGCCACTGGGTAGTTCTAAATGATGTGCCCTGGTTGACCACAGCTGAAGCACTTATCCCTTTATTCTTCATATTAATCTCGGCGTAATCTACTACAAAACATACAGAAAGGATACGATGGAGCTGATTGGGCCTCTCTAACCTGAGAATGGATACCCTATGCCCTATAGTTATAGCCTCCATAGAAACACTGTCACCCGATGGCCTTAGGTAGGAAGCACTAGCCATCGAGTAAGACCCAACATTGCCCCACTTCTTTTTGGGCCACTTTTGACCATCCCTGCCACTCTGCCACGGCCACCACCCTACTCAGAAAATCTAAACGTCTTGCTCTGCCTCTTCTATGTCTCCACCTGCTTCTTCTTCTCTTCTTCTACCTGTTGCATGTACACAACCAACCAAGATATATCTATGTCCTTGTCTAATAAGGCAGCCTTACTCTCCAAAATCAAGTCTCTAGATAACCCTGAAGCGATATTTCTCATTCTAGCCCTCATACTAGAAACTTACTCTAGAGCATATTAAGATAACTGGTGAAACTTAAAGGCATACTCCTTGACTGACATCTTGTCTTACCTCAAATAAATAAACTCTTCTACCTTTACTTCCCTCATATTTTGAGAAAAAAGCAGTCCAGAAAAGCATTAGAAAGATTTTCCTACAGGGATGACTCAGTATCATCACCCCTTGATTGATCTCATTCTTCGTACAACTGGTACGCCATATCTTTCAGCTGGTAGGTGGTAAACTCCACACCCTCTACATTTTTGGCATGCATAACACGGAAGATATTTTCCATCTCATCCAGAAAACCCTAAGGATCCTCCTCTACCTTAACACTGATAAAGTTTAAAGGATTCAACCTCATGAACTAGCCAACCCTTGTGGTCTCAGAAGATGGAGTAACAGAAGCATCATGCTCATCCTGAGAAGCTACCAATTATACCAACATATGGATAAACTGATGAAACTCAACATTCATCACATCAATTTAAGGGGCTCAATAAGGACTAGAGGGAACCGGTGGAACTCCAAGAGTGCAATCAGGAACTTGACCCCTAGATCGAGTCTGGACCTCATAAGTAGAATGGGTCCCATCAATATTGTCTTCAGGTAGGACAAAAGAGTTTCTGTGAGCTTCAAATCTATGAGGAGGCATGATCTGAAAAGCAAACAAATAGAAATTAGAGAGGACTTCAGGACCTTAGTACTCTACAGCTTGAAAATGGAACACAATAAAGAGAAATATTTCTAAATGCCTTGTAGCCTCTCCCTTATGAGTGTGGCATGCTACACACCCTTAAAAGAGACTCTACTTTACATGAGTTTATGTACTTCCAACTAAACTTGAACGAGGCTATGAAACCAATCTGATATGACCCGAATAAAGGCCTAGTCATATCGAGCATCTCAAGTCTGGTCGGGATCAAAAACTACCCCAATACCCAACCTAATTGTCTACCCTATGTGGGATTAATTCGAAACATAAAACAAGATAAAGCAATAAAAATTAAAAGACATTTAATCAAATCCATAACTATGACCAACCAAATATCCAACCAAATGTCCAGCTGGTGTCAACCCTAATGCCAATACCAATACAAAGGCTGACACCTATATTGACACCACCCATGCCCATAGTAATCCCACAAAGCCTTTATCCGAAATAAAAAAAAAAACATCCAATTGGGACATGTCCCCCAACCATAGCCAAAACTAAAGTCCAAGAAACAAATATAAATAAAAGAATTTCATTGCATGAAATGGAGTCTTTCGGAGTATGGAAGCTCACCACATCAGTCTGACACAAAACTATCCCCGAATCCAAGTCACTGAGTAGGAGGAGTAGTATGGTCAGTTCTTGCATCGCATGGGGATACAACGCCCAAAAATGATTAGTGAAATAAACACTAGCATGTACTCAGGAATAAGGATAAAATAATATCATTATTCAAAACCAAAGTAAATAACCATATGCAATCACATACATACATATATATATACACCATGACGAGAAAAGGAATAGGGTTTAGCATGCATTTAACCTGGGTTGTGTAGCTTTGTCATCCTAAATCCACCTACGGACTATATAGGTTCAGCTTCCCCTACTGAAAAGGGCTCGATGCGTGTTAGTTACACGAATCAGAGAAAACCTAAGATAACTAGTACATCTACAAAAATATAAGTGTGACATCATGTTCAGGATCACCAAGACAAAACGTCACATCCGTAAACATGAGTTTCCAGTTTTGGTACCCCCAGGACCTCCACCTTTTACGGCTTTGCTAACAAGACCCTTTTTATCCCAAATTAACATTATTTAAACATAACCAACCATTTACCAAGGAGTCTTTTTAATTAGGCATTAACCATTGGTATCGTCATACCTTAATTAGAGCTTGTAAGTCTATCCATTTATGTCATACCAAAGCCATTAAACTAATTTGACTCTAAAGTTTCTAATTAAACAAAAACCATAGACACCAAGGCCTTTTCCAAACCATTTAAAACCATCCAAACCAATTTAGGTTCCATTATCTTTGATACAATACAAAGATTTCAAGAATAGTCAAACTATGTGACAAAATCATTCTCATTGGCATTTTAACAAACATGTTGATGGCATAAAATTTCCAAAAGCCAAACCAAATATCAACTGACCATTCCCATGCAACCAAATATTCAAATCATAATTATAACAAAAAAAACCATAGGTAAGAGACATGCGAAATATTATCCAACCATGAACAATCAAAACCCTCAATATTTATTTCAAAACCAAAACAATACCACAATAATACCATGAAAACCATTCATTAAAATATGTTTTTAGTTGAAGTAACAATGAGAGAGAAGTAACATGCCTTAGACACCAAGAAAAATAGAGAGATTCATGCTTGAAAGCCCCTAATTGATTTCCTTGTAGAAACCCTAGCCTTTTATTGAACCAGGAGGTTGAGAGAGATTTAAGAGTATTTGATTGAGGTTAATAGGTTAATGAAGTCCTGAAAGATATTTTATTCATGGGGTCAAATGGAGTTAATAGGAAAAGTGTCCAAAATACCCCCACTTAAAACTATAAAAAACACCGTAGGTGGTACGAGTTAACCCCCCAACTAGTCACCATAACATACGACTGGTACCATTTAGTTGTAACCAAAACAAAAGGATGGACACCCCACACTGTCCACCATATGACTTTATTGCCCCAACTCGTGACCAAACCGTACAACTTATATAACCCAAGAAAAAATACAAAGGGGTTGACACTGGACAACATATGATTAGACTATACCACTCGTACCCTATCCTCACGGCTCTTAGGGAGCCACGCGTACTCAGAGCCTAGTCAAGTTACTAAGTTTCAGATTAAGTAAAGGATCAACCAAACAACCGTCACCAAACAATACGAATTATACCACTAAACTATACCTACCATAGAAACCCAACCACCGATCACTAAAAACCTCATGAGATGGGTCACTTGACCCGTACCCATACTATACAATTCGTATGATGAGTCATTACAAAACTAGTAAGCTCAAAGCTTAAGAAATTTCCAAGGGCCATAACCTAGGGTGTTTTAATCTCATGTGGAGAACGAGAAGCGAGGTTTGATGAAGGATATTCACCAGTTGACTAATCTAGATGTTTATCTTTTAGACAACAAGGATGGAGGTATGATTATTCAAAAGGTAGAGAAATCATCTCTCAATGTTGAGGTGTAGGAGAAATTAGATTTGGATCCTACCTTGATGCAAATTAAGGGTGAGGTAGATAAGTAAAAAGTCTTGGATTTTTAGATTGTTGGTGATGGTATCCTTAGGTACCTTATATTGTGCATTTTCGATATTGATGGGTTGCAGGAAAGGTTTTTGACCGAGGCTCATGAGTTGAGGTATACTTTTTATCCTAGTTTGACGAAGATGTATCATGACTTAAAAGAGATCTATTGGTGGAATAACTAGAAGAGGGATCTGGCCAATATTATGGCTATGTGCATAGTGTGCCAGTAAGTGAAGGTGGAGCACATGAGGCCTGGTGGGTTATTTTAAGAAATTGAGTTGCTTGTGTGGAAGTGGGAGGTGATTAATATGGATTTCATTATCGATCTTCTATGGTCTTGTAGTCGTTTGATTCAATTTGGGTTATCGTGGATAGGATGACTAAGTTTGCTCACTTCTTCACTGTGAGGACTAATTTTTTTGCGGAGGATTATGCTAAGCTTTTCATTCAGGAGATCATCAAATTGTATGGTGCTCCAGTTTCTATCATATCTAATCGAGAAACACAGTTCTCATCGCACTTTTGGCATTCTTTTTTAAAGAGGTTTGGGGACTAAGGTAAACCTTAGCTCCATTTTCCACCCTCAAGTAGATGGATAAGTGGAGAGGACCATACAAATATTGGCGAATATGCTAAGGTTTCTATGATTGATATTGGTGGTAGTTGGGCTGATCATTTACCTCTCACAGAGTTCACATATAGTAATAGTTATCACTTTAGTATTGGGATAGCTCCTTTTAAAGACCTCTATGATAGAGGGTGTAGGTCTTCTATTGGGTGGTTTGAGGTTGGTGAGAATATCTTGTACGATAGCAACTTGGTTCTCTAACCCATGAAAAAGGTGAAGGTGATTCAGGATAATCTTAAGATCACCCAAAGTCTCCAAAGGTCCTATACGGACATGAGGTAAAGGAAGCTGGAATATGAAGTTGGTGATTGGGTGTTCCTGAAGGTTCTTTCCATGAAGGAGGTGATGTATGTTGGAAAGAAAGGGAAGATTAGTCCCAATTATATGGGGAAGTATTTAGTTTTTTAAGAGAGTAGGTAATATGGCTTATGAATTGGATTTTCCTCCTAGCTTAGGTTCTATTAATCCAGTCTTCTATGTTTCAATGTTGAAAAAGTGTGTGGGTAATCCTTTCTTGGTTATTCCTTTGGAAAGTGTAGGTATTTTGGATTCTTTATCTTACAATGAAGTCCTGATTGAGATCTTAGATTACCAAATCTGTAGGTTGTAGACAAAGGAGGTGGATTCAGTAAAGGTTCTTTAGAGAAACCAAAAGTTTGAAGAAGCTACTTGGGAAACTGAAGAGGACATGAAGTCCAAATATCCATTCTTGTTTCCCGTTTTTTATAATCGTGCTTGAGGTATGAGTATACATTAACATCTTTATTTTTGTATTCATTAAAGGAAATTGTAGATATGTTCTGTGTTAAATCGTGCTAATAGATGCCCTGACTCATTATCCGAGGATGAATGATCCTAAGGGTGGGATAGTGAAATACCCCAAATTTTTTGTCCTTGAAAAATCCCTGAGCCTTAAGCTCATTATCCAACCCATGACTCACCATACGAGTCGTAAGGTGTCTTGATGTGTCATAGGACACCAATCGTAGGGTGCTTAGTGAATATTGCCTAAGTTACTGCCTTGGTTATGACTGATTGGTCACAAGTCGTAAAGACTTTATACGAGTCGTATAGTCTAAATCGTAGGCTAACCAGTATTATGTCCCAAATGTTCTATCCTGATTACAACTAGGTGTTGCAAGTCATATAGACTCATTACAAGTCATAATGTGTCTTTCATAAGGTAACCAGTGTAGGTCATCGATGTTTCTACTTTGACTACAACTCGTGGTGATGAGTCTTAGTGAGTCCTTACTAGTCGTATAGTGACCCTTAGTTGGGAGACAATCTTTAAGCTTTAAATGGAGGGCACTTTGGACATTTCCTTTTTTACCTACTTAAGACCCACGACCATAAAACACCTTTAGGGAATTATTTTCATTCTTTATCAAATCAAAACACTCTGTCAAACTCTCTCAAATTCTCTTAAGAAAAAACACTAGGGCTATGAAGCAATTGGCATCTGAGGGTGCCAAGGTTGATTTCTCTCCATAATTCTCTAAAATTTCAGGCATGTTACTCTTCCCCGAATGTTGTTTTGTTAAAACCTGTGTTTTAAAGTGTTATTCATGTGGTTTTGATATAGGTTTTGGAACATGGGTCGAGGGTTTTGAGTGTTTGTTTTTGGAATAATGCATCTCATGATTTATATATAATTGTTCATTCTTTATTTAAGCTTTTGAACTTGTAGGGTGTATAGGCATAGTGAATAAACTAGGGGATTGTGATTTCCCCCAATTTTGCGAATATTGACAATTGAATTGGTAATAATCCCAACCCAATCTTGTGAATTGATTTTGAGTATTAGTATAAATGCATTGAACTACTTTTGGAATAATTGCATGATATAAAGAGGTTATTGAAACATGATGGTTTGATTTAATGAACAAAGGGGGTCGGTGTCTCCCCCTGCATTAATGAACAAAGGGAGTTGTTTTCCCCAAGTGAATGGAATTGTATTGGCATGATGATGTTACCTTGAAAGTGTAGTTGGTATGATGATACCAATAGTGTATGCCTTAATGAATATTGTGGTTCAATTAATGGGAATGTGTGAAAAAAATTTAATTAGGCTTAAAGAGGGTTGTATAGTTGGGCAGTGAAAATGGAGGTCCTGAGGGACCAATAAAGAAAACCATAATTGTCGGTGCGAGTGGCAAACTGATGGGGTTGTTTAAGTCCCTCTTATTAAATAATTGGGTGGTTCGAGTCCCCCATGTTAATGACTGGGTGCTTAAGTCACCCTTGATGTATGAACGGCTAATTCAAGTCCTCCATGGCACATATGTATATATGATTATTCTCTAGTTCATGTGGCTACACGCACTAGGACCCTTTAAGCTGGGGGAGAGTTGGACCCATATAGCCCATGGGTGCCTTCTTATGATGGTTGAGCTACACAGTCAAGGCTAATGTTTTAAGGTTCACGCTGAGCCTTATTACCTATCCCAGTATTTTATATAAGTATATACATTTGCATTCATGTATGTGAACATGTACATTGAGTTGACCTGAATTTTGAATTGTCATTACTTTATCCTTATCCTTGAGATACATGCTAGCACTCAATCCGCTAATCGTCTCTTGACATTGTATCCCCAGGAAATGCAGGAACCAAAAACACTTCTATTTTTTCTCAGAAGTGATAGTATATCCCGATTGTCATCAGTCAGTTTGAAGTGGTGAGCCTCCTTGTTTCGGAAGGTCGCTACTACTTGGTTAAACTTTTATCTTAGATTTTTCCTTGGACTTATTATGGCTATCATTGGAGGCATGTCCCGACATTGGTTTGACTCGGTTTTGCCATAGAGGCTTTGTGGATTGGGTATTGGACATTGATGTTATAATGTCCAGTATTTTGCTTGTACTTATTCTGATCATATGGAACTTGGTATAGCCTTGTGGTGTAGGTAAGGATGAGATTTGTTATGCGAGTATTAATGGTGTATATGGAATTATAGATGTTGCCCGTATGTTTCAATGTGGTGCAACCAAGTTAATGTCAATACAACTATTTAAACTTGGGATTGTAGGCTAGTATTTGAATCTAAAGTTTTAAGTGACCAAGTATATACAAGTTTTAGGTTAGATCTAAAGGATTAAGAACTGAAAATGAAGTATTTTATTAAGGTGCTTGATTGACTTAATTAAGCTAGTTGGTGAGTCACCTACTTGAGATAAATGGACCAAGTTAATGAACCCAAGGTTATAGATCAGATTTGATCCTATTTTAAGGTACTCATTTAGGCCTAACTCAAGTAAAAGAAAAGGAAATGAAGAAATGGCCCAAACACTTAAATCTGCAAAAGGCCCAAGTTAAATGATACAAAATCCAACCTAATAACCAAAATTTAAGACTCAAGTAACAAAAATCAGCAACTAAAGAAAGAGGAGAAGAATTAGAGACACTTGAATTCAAACAAAATAAGAGAAGAAAATGGCATTAAATAAAAGATAGTAGTGAAAGATACACCAACCTTAATGATTAGCACCAAAGTGTATATTAAACACTTAGACACACCTCACCATTGATGGATAACACTTCATTCATAGATAGACACAAAGGGAGTCACCTTCCCCAAGCACCAACCTTTTTTGCCAAAATGTCAACAAGAGTGATTCCACACTCAAAGATGACCTAGTTTCAATGTCTTTCCAAGACCTACACTAAGATGGTTTTTCCAAAACCTACAATAAGGAAAGAAAATACAATTTGAATAATACTCAATCAATTCATCTAAGTCTAATGAAAATACCCACTAAAGTGTTTATTTATACTATTACATAACAAATGTAAAAAATGCCCTTAATGAATTAGGGAAAGTAGGCACCTCATGGATGTCACTTTGGGATGTAAAATGTCTTCAATACCCTTCACTTGAGGAGCCGCTTGAGTGTAGTGGTTCCTTTCTCCCCCTTCAACTTTATAAGGCTTTAAAAGGCTCCAAACACCTGCCAATTCCAAAGCTTGAACTTTTATAATGCCTTGTACTCTTTTGTGCTCTTTATGCTAGTATCATCCTCTCCATCTTGAAAGGAATTTTTCCTCAAATTCAGATCTTGCAAAACCAAAGAGAGAGCAAAACAAGCACACATAATTGTACTTGAGGATCAAAGTAAGGACTTCCCAAAACACCACACATAATTTTGACATACACATAGTAACCTTGAACAATATTAACTTCATGGCTTTCATCACACAAGCTCAAAGGACCATACTCATTGACAAGCCAAGGTTGTTCACATTTGACATACATCCATATATCCTTTGTATTTGACATAAAAAAACTTGGAACAAAGGATATAAAAGAAGTGAATAGCATCAACATCAAAAGGAAATGCAAATAACCCAAAATTACTCCACCCACATCCCAAAGGTACACGGGGATCAAATGGAAGTAGAAGACAAGGGTCTAAGCCGAGATGACCCACTCCTTTCATTAGGCTACTAAGCTCACAATCATTTAAGGCATTACTCATAACTTTGACATACACAAAGCCATTATGAGCAAGAATAGTATCATGGATTTCGTTACACAAGTTCAAAGGCAATATCAAGATCAACATTACAAGAATCAACACTAACTTGGAAATTCTCAAGCATACCATTCTCATGTTCAAGTAGTGAATTAGTTTTAAGAGTAAGTCGATCATTTTTCACAATAAAATAGTTACTAAGGAAAGAGGTATGCACTTGTAAACCCAAAACCACTTCACAAGACACTAAATCAGAACATTTTGAGTTCAACGAAGTTTTAAGAATACCAAAGTAACCTCGGGTTAGGCTTGGGCAGTCTACCTTTTTGGAGCTCTCGGTCAAGGGAGTCACTAGTTCATTTCTCATGCTTTCGTGTGGAACTCTTTTTGGATTCTTCTTGGATATCATTTTATCTTATACCTACACATAAAAAGAATCAAAGCTAGGAAAAATGCTAGCCTTTGGGTTAGGAAGTAACAAGGTACAATCAAGATCCACAATTAAGCACTTCTTTCCCTTTTGAACTTCACTACCCATGGTTTCTCTTTCCCTTACCCTCTTTTCTTTACACTCTTCTTGTATCTCAACATCAAGATTCTCTCTATCTTGAGGCTTGGCATCATTCTCTTTGATTCTAACTTGTGGAGAAGAGTCATTGGATTTTGTAAAGTGTAGGATCTTTGGACTTGAGGTGTTTGGATTTGTGAAGGGTTTAGCCTTTGGTCAAGTGAGTTTAGAACTAGCTACTTCGGATTTTGGGGTAGCATTTGAGTACCAAGTACCTTTTGTTGGACTTTGTTCAATTGTGGGTGTATTGGTCTTTGGACCTCTTGGGTTTAGGGACTTTGGACTTGATAGCTTGGGTTTTGTGGAGGCTTTGATGGACAAATACTATTAACTCCTGCTTTTATTCTAATCACACCACCCTTCAAAGAATCCAAGTCTCCTCTCATAGCTCTCAACTCACCCTTCAAGTCATGGGATAAGGTATCAAACTGAGCCAATAAGACTCCCAAGACATTATTTCCAAGTAAAGGAGCACTTGAACCCTCGGGTTCCATGCTCAATGTACCTATCAAATAAGCAAAAATAGTAAAGGAAAACCAACAAAATGAGCAAACACATTAGTTCAATAAACCTCACCACACTTACTCTCAAATCTCACTTCAAACTTGGTCTCACAAGTATTGAAAACTTGGCAATACTTGGCAAGTGAATGATTGGTGAATCTACTTTGGCCCGAAATCAATTTTTGTTTGATATGACAATTAAAATTGATGTTCAGACTTGAACCAACAAGTAACTACAACTTAAAAATGAGAAAAGCACACAAAAAAACTAAAGACACAAAATAAAAGAAGTCTAGACTAATTACCAACCTAGTAGGTACTTACTAGTTTGCTAATTAGTGATAGAACTAACATACAAGTAACTAGAATAAAAAATGAGAAACTATGAAATCTGCTTAGGTACTTGATTTGTCCTTTTAACTATTGATGACGTGGCATGAATTGATTGGACGTGATTTTCAAATTTCAATTCCCAAATTTTTTTCTAGTTTCGGCCTAACATCTTGGGGAAGAAGAGAAAATGCTTTGGGAGGGAAAAACAACAATTTTAGAGCCTTTTTCAAGCTCCAATTTGAATTCAAAAAGAATGGTCCCCCCTTGTACTTGGATTTGTACTTGTTTTGTACTTGATTATCCCCTTTGTTTCTTCCTTCTTTTGGATGACAATGAATATGCCAAGGAATACTCTTTCACAAACACCAAGTACACTCTCTTTCCACCCCTTTTTGGATCAAACACACTCTTTGAATATTCTTCTTTAACAAGATTTGATGAAGATAGAAGAACAAGATGAATATTTAAGAGTTGACCAAAGTTTGACCTCTAAGCAAATGAACCCCAAATTCGAATTTTCTTGTGGGTCTACGTTTATTAGGCAAAGGTGGGCTCAAATAACAATAAATCACAGCCAACCAACATCCACAACACAAAAACCACATGGATCTAGCCTCTTGAAACTTCAAAACGCCATAACCATGGAGGTCTTAGCGTAAATTCAACCAAATCTCATTCCAATTGTAGATCTAGACTCCTTAGGTGCTAAGGAGCAAGGATCTAGAACTTGAAACCAACAAAACACAGTAAAATTGAGTAGATCTAACTTTCAACACACGGATCTACTACAAAACACTACTAAACATCATTTTTTGTGATTTTTCTTGAATCTAGACTCTTTTTTTGTGAGATTTTCTTAGATCCAAGACTTAGAGTTTTAGGAACAACTCTAATACATGGCTCTTGATACCAAATAATATAAAATCTAACCTAATAACCAAAAATTAAGACTCAAGAAACAAAAATCAGCAACTAAAGAAAGGGGGGAAGAAGTAGAGACACTTGAATTGTAACAAAATAAAAGAAGAAAATTGCATTAAATGAAAGATAGTAATGAAACATACACCAACCCTAATGATTAGCACCAAAGTGTATATTAAACACTTAGACACACCTCATCATTGATGGATAACACTTCATTCATAGGTAGACACAAAGGGAGTCACCTTCCCCAACCACTAACCTTTCTTGCCAAAATGTCAACAAGAGTGATTCCATACTTAAAGATGACCCTAGTTTCAATGTCTTTTCCAAGACCTACACTAAGATGGTTTTTCCAAGACCTACACAAAGGAAAGAAAATACAATTTGAATAATACTCGATCAATTCATCTAAGTCTAATGAAAATACCCACTAAAGTGTCTATTTATACTATTACATAACAAATATAAAAAATGCCCTTAATAAATATGGGAAAGTAGGCGCCTCTTGGATGTCACTGTAGGATGTAAAATGTCTTCAATACCCTTCACTTGAGGTTCCTCTTGAGTGTAGTGGTTCCCTTCTCCTCTTTCAACTTAACAAGGCTTTAAAAGGCTCCAAACACTTGTCAATTCCGAAGCTTGAACCTTTATAATGCCTTGTACTCTTTTGTGCTCTTTATGCTTGTATCATTAATTGACCCCAAAATAAGAATTTAAGAAAGTAGGTGCATTACCTACTTTGAAATTTTGAGCAGCTTGAAACCCTAAGTAGGTGCATCACCTACTTGGACTAATTTGTGGCTGGAATAAAGTCAATAATAGAAGTTCTAGAGGGATCAATATAAGATCAATATAGCTGGTCATTTTACTCATTTTAAACATAATATTCACCCTTTTAAATTTCAACTTTCTCTCTTTCTTAACAAGGATAAGAACAACAACCCTAAAATTTCTTCTAGGGTTTTTGAAGAAATCCTCATCTTTGCAAGCTAAGGTAAGTGAAAACATTTAAGGCTTAGCTTAATTATCTCATGGAAGATTAGGAAAACATTCTATAGGTGCCCAATTATAAATACATGGCAGAATATAGAACAAATTACTTGCTCACTTTTTCCTTATTTTTAAGAGTTCTCTTTTCTTCTTTGGTTTAAAGTATGAAGGAAAGTGAAAGTTGAAGTTCTTAAGGAGTTCAATTTAAAGGAGTTAAATTTAAAGGATAAGTTGCAGAATTAAGGTAAGGTGATTGGCCCATTTTATTCTCCTTATATATGAATTTAAGATAGAATTATGGATGTGTTGTTTTGAGAACTCAAGAGATGATGAGTTCAACAATTGATTGCTATAATAAAAGAGATTTGGGACTATTTTATGGACTGTTTTGTATGTATATATTATGGGTTTCCAGGTTGATGTTGGATAAAAGTGTGATTAATTTGTATTGAAATATAAAAGAAAGGTATGGCGGTACACCATCGAACTAATAATTGCATATGTTTACTGCCCAATTTGTTTTGTGTATTATTTAGAGGGTGTAATGAAGCCAAGGTGGTTTCGGTGAATCTTGTAAGAACATATATAGTATGTGGGTGCAATTGGAGGATAAAAGGGTTAAAATAACACCCTTGATTGATAGATTAAGGGCTTACTCCCCGATTACTATTTTGGTGAAGTTCGTAGCCCAAATGTGTTGGTTGGTTGCTAATATTAGTTTACCATATATTCTATTGTAGATAAGTAATCCAAAAGGTGGGAAGTCAAGTTGGGTTAGTATCGGATTTGTACGACCAGGTATGTAAGGCATACTATATTTTGCACTCTTTGTCATGAAATCGAACATTTGTTCCATCAAGTAAGTTTTCAAGGTTATTCTATAACAAGTGATACATAATAGCTGCATATTATATCCCATGCATCCAATGACATTGTTCCTACTCTCTAACGTGTTAAAACATCTCAATACATGTTTATTGTTAAGCCTGTACGTCTATTTCCACTAGAAAATTTTAGGATTTCTCCGTTTACTCAAATAAGACCCATGTGTTGTTTTCAGCTCCTAAACACTTTATTTGTGTGCCAACAGATCCCTACCTCATTATTGTTGCATTAAGTTCCCATTTACATATCTCTTATTGGTAGATTATTATTTCAAGGTACCATAATGTTATGACCACCAAAGTAACAATCTCAAAGGATAAATAAACTAAGTAACACAAATTTGTAAGACGAGTGGCAGCTCAGGGGCATAAACCTAGCATGGGCCTATCTCGATACCTTTATATGTGGGTGGCAGCTCAAGGGCAAAAGCCTAGCATAGGCCGATCCCAATATTCATATGTGGGTAGCAGCTCAGGCGCGTAAGCCTAGCATGGGCTGATCCCGATTTATCTATTTACCAATGATCAGCTGGTTATTTACATTGTATGTCTTACAAAGATTATGAAGTAAAAAAGGTGAAAATGAAGAAAAAAATTTAATGTACATAGTCCCACAAGTATATATAAAAGTGGCCAACTAGTACTACTTATACACTCGTATTTGATTTCTATTGAGCTCTTGTATCATGTGTTGTTACCTTTAGCCTTACATATTCAATACATATTTTTGTATTGACGTCCCTTACAGGGGACCTGTATTTCATGCTGCAGGCACAAGTGCTTCAGCTAATTTAGTGACTATTAGTGAGCTCCAGGTTGATTCGAGGCTTTTCGAGTTTGTTCCATATAGTTTGGTATTGTGCAGTAGTCAAGAGTAGGGTCGGGGTTTGTCCTGATCGTAACTAAGTCTATGTAACTTTTAGAGGCTTTGTAGGCTAATGTAAAGTTAAACATGGTAGTGTCTTGTCTTTTAGATGTTGTGGCCCCAACTGCCAAATCTTGTATATATAATTTTGTGCTTGCCTACATAGTTATTCTCATCGATGAATTATATCATATTTTTCAGAACTTTTAGTTGTCATAGTTATATACATGATATGTACAAGGTTATGGATTGGTTCTCTCAGGCCTTCATGGCTACGGGTGCCTGTGCGCCCCAATGAGATTTGAGGCATGACAGATGTATCTTAGACTTCTTGAATTTTGATTATTCTATCTGGTTAAATGTTTGGAATCCGGCCATTATTAACGTATGTGTTCTGTGTGACTAGGCAAAGGGGGTGGTCTCCGATCAACGGCGGACTTGGGATGCCTGTCACGGCCAAGCCCTGGTTCAGGGCATGACAACCTTACCATGCTGCATCAAGACACAACTCAGTCCTACACGGGACACATCATAAAATACAAAAAAAACCATCAATACCCTCGGGTAGGGTCAAAATTGACGCAAAATCAACTTATCCTTCAACTTCTCAAAAACTACCCTCTCAAGCGTCGGACCACAAAAACTTTACCTTTTTCTAAGTTAACTTTGTCAATGGAGAAGCAATGGATGTGAAACTCTTCATAAACCTCCTAGAATACCCATCCAAGCCCAAGAAGCTCCTAATGTCAGTTGGAGTCATGGGTATAGGCCATTTATTGACTACCTTAACTTTATGTGGATCCACCTTGATCCCGTCACTAGAAACATGCCCTATAAAGGTCAAAACACTCGACCAAAACTCACACTTAGAAATTCACAAACAACTTCTGATCCTTAAGAGTCTGGAACACAATTCGGAGGTAATTAATATGATCCTCCTAACTCTCAGAGTACACCAAGATATCATCAATGAAAACTATCACAAACAAGTCCAATAATTATATAAACACACAATTCATAAGATCGATGAAAGCAACCAGAGCATTAGTCAACCCAAATAATATCACCAAAAACTACTAATGGCCTTACCAAGTACAGAAAGTAGTCTTGGGATATCAACCTCCCTTATTTTAAGCTAATTATAGACCGCACGAAGATCAATCTTAGAGAAACACCTACCACCCTGAAGTTGATCGAAAAGATCGTCAATCCTAGGAAGAGAATACTTACTCCTTGTATGGACAGTAAGGCCTTTACCAACTTCCACTAGACCAATGCCATAGATACGCATTTGACCTTCATAAAGCCATTTAACCACTAATCACCTCGATGGAATAAATCATCATTAATTATATTTATGATCATCAAGACCCACATAACTATTTATGTTTCATTATCAGACTTATACCACATTCTCACCACATTTTAGTTCAATACATTGTTCAAATCTAATTTCTTGTTTAGGAATTTCGATCCCCTTATTAGTCATTAACCCAATAAGTTCATCAATTATACAATACATGACTCAATACCTTCACAATATCAATTATTAATGATTCATTCTTATTGGGCTATTTCCCTAATTCAAAACATCACCAACATGTGACTAGACAATTCACTTGGATGTTTTTACAAAAACCTTATGTTCATACCTTTAACAAGGATATTTTCATGGTAGAAATAATTAAGACTAGGGTTACTCAAGACCCTCGTGTTAAAACACATACAACAAACTCCTATATATACAATTCATCATAAATAACATGTATAAACACAAGTCTAAACAAGAAACAACATTATTCATCACTAGGCAATAAAACCTTTTTCATTTGACTTCAACATCACCATGTACACTTACCAATCTAAGTATAAAATGCATGAGTTTAGAGTTATTTAACAAGGGGAAGAGTTACATGCCTTAAACAAGATAATCCACCAAGAACTTGACTCATCTTTGTCTTCTAGATGAGCATCCTTCAAACCCTAGCTTCCAATCTTTCTTCAAGAAACTTTAAGAGTATTTGAGAGAGAGTTTATGATGTTAGATCCACTAAAAATATGTTTAAGAAGGCCATATACCCTTATATAGTAAGAGGACTTAGGGTTTGTGGTATAGGAAATGACCACAAGGCCCCTAGTTAAAAGCTAAAAATTAACCGTTCGGGTAGGTACGACTCACTTGAGTCAATCGTACCCTAGGGTATGAGTGGTTCCCTAACTCGTACCCTAGGCTCACCTAGGTCATCTTCACTATTCTTAATACGACTACACACCCTTGAGTCGTATCTAAAGGGTACGATACACCCTAATCGTACACAACACTCGTACCCAAAATATTCCACTCTACACTAAGTGTCAAGCACCATATGACTTACCTATGTACGAATCATACCCTTGTATATGAGTGAGGGAAGACCAAGTCGTTTAAAGGATAGAATGCTACTATAATGACCCTTTAGGTCATTTTTTACGTTCTTGCTTATTTTTACCGATAGAGCTTCTCCATAGCTACCCCAAGTCATTAGTGACTTGCCGGAACCGATAGATCGATTACTTGATGGTTTGTTTGGTTCTTTGAACCACTTTATCAATTTGAAGTCTTCGATTGTCCTAATTGAACACTAAGAAAAAACCTTGGTAAAACAGCCTTGTATGCAAAATCCAACTTTGCCAATGCGTCTAAAACATCGAAAACTATGGTGTTACATATCTTGTTTGTTTGAAACGGACCTCAGATCCATCTCGAGGCATTAGCCGAAGCTCGAAACCAAGTTCCAAGATTTATCCATGCCTTGTGTTGACCGAGATACCACGACTGCGATGGCTAAGGTGTGACGTGGCTAGGCGGTGGTGCGACTGCGAGACCTGAGAGTGGGTAAGCCTATTTAAGGGTTGTCTTGGATGAGATTTTGGCTATTTTGTGCCTCCCCCTTAAGCTCCAAACATTAATAGAGTGTATAATCTCCAAAGTGAGTCTTGTGGGTCGATTGGAAGCTTGAACAACTTGTGAAATTGAATCTTGCTACAAATTTAAGGTATGGTTCCTTCTAGTTTGGTATTGATTACTTAAAATTTTGACAAAAATCCCTAAGGGCTGGAGACTTAGATTGAGCCCCAATCATGATTGATTTACTCAAATTAGTTGAGGGTTATAACTCCCTAATATCATGTGAGTAACGGGTTGGTCTCGAAAGCTCATTTTTTGAAAGTGGAACCCACTTAGGGTTTTGATGTCATTTTGAACCCATGGCATAGTAGTGACATAATAGGTATTGTTATTCTTGTTTTAATGCTTAGATTGTATTGTTGATAACTTGGCTCGTGAAATAGAAATCTTCAAGAAAGGGAAAAGAAAAGGCAAAGCTTGTTGATTCGTGAATTACTTAGACTCGAGGTAAGGTAGGCTTACCCGTAGTTAGATTGATCTTGGTTATACTATAATTATTGATATCATGTGAAATTATGTGTGGTTTTAAGATGATAAATGGTTGAATGATGATGCTTAGGATTAGTTGATTCTCATAGGTTGCTAAACTTGTAAAAGAATAACTGTTGACCTTTAGCTCAAAACCTTGGATAGTTCTACGTATAGTCTCATAAATAGTATGAGAATACTTTAGTTGCTTAATTATTAAATATCCTTGGTGTTAGGTTGACTTAGAAAGAATTCTTGAAGAAGATTTCTTGTATAGGCTTAGTAAGGATTGATAAGCCCTTATGGTGTGACTTAGATAACCTAGCCTAAATCCGGGTAAAAGTTAGTCTTGTAGAAGTGACTATAGTATTATTAGGAGTTAGAAGTGGGACTTGATCCACCTTAAGCTTGAACTATGTAATTCCTTGGTAACCTAGATACTTGATAAGCGACTAAATTACGTTATTGAGATTATAAGGGTTAAACCCGATTATTGATTTATGAATAAGGCCGATGGTTGGCAAATATGTATACTTGATTGGTTGTCTTATTGCCATATTATGATTAGTCATGGAAATATAGTAATTATGTATATCATCTAGATACCATGCTTATGCTCCCACTCACATATCATAATGATGACTAGTAATAAAGTATAATGGTTTATGTATCTTACATCTCTATTACTCTTTTATTGTGAACTTGTGTATGTTTATTGATTTAGGCCATATGTGTGCATGTTGTTGTCTTTAGAAATATTGTTGATCTATGATGATGCCCGTTTAAGGAGAAAATATTAATATTATGATGATGCCCGTTGAATTTGGAGGAAATATAGATACTATGATGATGCTTGGTGAATCCAAAGAAAATATTGATACTATGATGATGCCCGGTAAATTCAAAGGAAATATTGCTATTATGATGATGCCCGGTGAATCCAGAGGAAATATTGATACTATGATAATGTCCATTAAATCCAAAGAAAATATTGCTACTATGATGATGCTCGGTGAATCCGGAGAAAATATTAATATTATGACAATGCCCAGTGAATCTAAAGGAAATATTGATATTATGATGATGCGTGGTAAATTCGAAGGAAATATTGATGTTATAATGATACCCAGTGAATTCGAAAGAGGTTATGATGATACCCGATGAATCTGAAAGCGATAATGATACTATGATATTGTGTGGGAAACTTATATAAGTGCATGTGTATATATGTGAGGTTATGCCGTGTGTGGCTAACCGTTGATGTACCCGAGACATGATATGTTCCTTGGTAATTGATACTCATTCTTCGTCACTAATCACTAGTTAAGAGGTATAACCTGTATTGATGCTAATTAGTAACTAGAAGTGAATTATGCCAAGTCTTGGGTTAAGGCTTACTGATATGCGTAATTTTGTGTAGAACCTAGGGCTCACCCAGTAAATCTACTTGGCTTGGATAAATGGTCATGTTATAGGATTTCTCCTAATAAAGTGGCTTATGTGATAATTAGTAGTCTCTAATAAATTATTATGACTTATGGGAACTAGTGGTGGATTTTACTTGGTTAAAATATGGAAACTAGTCTTAAGGTTGTAAAATGACTAATAATGTTGGTCTTAGTATGGTATGATGAATAATTAAGTTGACATAGCATGTGATACTGTAACGGCTTAATTGATGACTTATATAATGAGGGTACTAACTAAAGAATGGCCTTGAAATAGGTGAATAAATAATAGTGTTGGTAACTTGTAGCTTTTTCTTCTTTGATGCCTAGTAAACTATAAGACTTGTAAACTAGTGTTTCATGTATATGGAGAATTGCTAATATAAACTAGAATTGGAGTTCCTCAATAAAATAGGGGATAAGTAACTATATAACTATGCTATGGTGTTATCGGTTTCATGTGCTAAATTGCGGTATTGGTAATGATGTAGACCTCGGTAAGAGGCCATGATGGAAATGTGAACCCACGACTTTGGACGAGTCGTCATGTAATTGTGCCTTGATATATTGATGGATAGATCTTGTGGTGTACTTTCTGGTGGTATGGGACACCATATGAGTTCTTGTTTTGCATTCTTTTATGTACTTTCCAGTGGTATGGGATACCGTGACGAGTTCTTTGTTGTGTTCTTTTGCGTGTACTTCCCAGCGGTATGGAACGTCGTGGTAAGTTTTTCATTTTATATTCTAATGATGGTTGGTGTTGATTATGATAAATACATGGTGGTTATGGTACATATGTGGCATTATATTTCTGAAATGATTACTCATTGGTATGACGACTATGGTAGATGTTGACTTGATATGTTATGTTATTGCCCAAGTAGATTAGTTATCTTATACAGTGATATCGAAGAAGATTCAGGTTTGATCCTATATCTTGACTTTAAGTTATTGTCTTACTTTATATCATCTTTATATTATAATTTAGCTCAGTCGGCCGATGATGCCTACTGAGTACCCGTATTTTGGTACTCTGTCACGCCTTAAATCTTATTGGGGCGGATTGGCACCCGTAACCGAGGAGGCCCGGGAGAACCAGCTCATAACCTTATACTTCCCATGCATACCTCTATGACAACCCGAAATTCGGACAGCATCATGTCGCATATAAAAGGAAATAATCAACTGTATAAGCTCGAGCACACATATATATGTATATATAATACTTGGCTGTTGGAGCCATCACGCCTATTAACAAAACACCACCTTGACTGTACATTAGGTCTACAAACCCTCTGGACAATACACAGAGTTTAACTAAGGTTGGGACACACCCCGCCATATAACAAACTCCTATACAATACCAAAAGTGACTGGATATGACACGGAAAGCCTCAAAGAAAACTGGAGCTCACCAAAAGCAGTTGGATATCCTGGCTCCTACTTGTGCGGTGTATAAGCTGAGGTACCTGTGCCTGCAGCATGAAATGTAGGTCCCCCGTGGGAGACATCAGTACAAAATATGTAATGAGTATGTAAAGCTGTAGATAATCACATATGATATAGGAGCTCAATAGAAATCAGAAATAAGTGAATAAATCGTAATAGGAGTGGACCACACTTACTAGAACTTGTGACAACCTGTACATTGTATTTATTTAATCACTTTACCTCCTTTTTTATCATCTTTGTAATCATTACTGTACTGTACTGTGACCATTAGGCTTCCTCCAGTACATATCAACTGGGATCGACCTATGATAGGCTTATGCCCCTGGGATACCACCCATAAACACATAAATAGGGATCGACCCATGATAGACTTATGCCCCTGGGATACCACCCGATAAGAGAGAACTTCCATCACTTAGTTTAATTAATCTTTGAGATTGTTATTTTGGTCGCCACCATATTTTTGATACTTTGAAACAATGATACATCAATAAGAGACATATAAATAGACCATCAATGTAATAACGATGAAGTAAGAACTCATTGGCACATCAATAAAGTGTTTTGGAGTCATCAATGTCATAACAATAAAGTAGGAACTTATTGGTATATCAATGAAATGTTTTGGAGTCATTAATAGCACATGGATCTTGTTTGAGTAACCGGATACCTTCTGACATTCATTAGTGCAATAAACATGTAAGATTTGGAAAACAAGTAAGTATTGGAATATCTTGACATCTTGTAGGGTGGAAACAAGTTCATTGGTAACGTAGGACATCATACAAAACCATTATGGATCACATGTTATTGAATAACTTTGGAAACTTTCTTAATAGAACAATTGTTCACTTTTATGCCAAAGATATGGTATAGAGTATGCTTTACATACCTGACTGTCAACCTTCAATACTAGTCCCAAATGGACTTTCCGTCTTTTCGGATTACTTATCTATAATGAACATATATAGCAATCTAGTATTAGCAACCAAACGTCACAATTCAATTATTTGAATTCACCAAACTAGTGGTTAAGTAGTAAGCCTTAATTACACCATAAAGGGTGTCACTTTAACCCTCTTATACTCCAATTACATTCACATGCCATGCATATTCATACAACATCCTCCAATATCAAGTTTGGATTCATTTATCCTTCCAACCAATCCATTAAACCAAATTGATCCATAGACATAAATAATCATCAATTCAATAGTATATCACCACATCCACCTTCCATAGCTCAATTACCATATCCATCTTCCATAACTCAATTACCATATCCACCTTCCACAATTCGATATAACCAAACCATGCAAAATAGTCCATAACCCTATTTCCATCACCTTTCAATAACAACCAATACATATAATTCTCTATCACACATATACATATGGAAAAGAACAAAGGCAAATAATATTCATACCTTAGAATTCACCTCTTGATTATGCAATTCTTTTGCACAAATAATAGGTGTCGTTCGAAGCTTTCGAGATGACAAACGCAGTTATCGAATTACTTTGGAATTTCTATGGTTGAATCAAAAGTAATTTAAAGGTCAAATTTGGCTAGGGTTTGTTCTTTCTCAATGATTGATGATGAAAATAAGTTTTTGAACTCATATACATGTATATATACAATAGGAAATGAGCAAAATGCCTTTAAAATTTAAATAATATCAAATTTCTCCTTTGGTTGACTGTTTTGATAAGCTAAAGTAGATCGACCATAACTTTTTCCTCCGATATCAGATTTGGGTGAAATTGGTATCACTGGAAGGATAGTTCAAAGGGCTTTCATTTCATATAAAGTAGGCCACCTAGTTTGTCCTATACAAGGAGTTATGGTCATTTGAAGTTGACCCTAAAAATCTATTTTGATAGGCTGAAGTAAAATGAGTATAACTCCTTACTCAGACGTTGGATTTGGATGAAACCAATTGCATTAGAAAGAAGACTCAAAGATCTTTCTTTTCATAGGTTGCAGATCTCCCAATTTATTATATTAAAGGAGTTATGATCGTTCAAAATTGACCCAAAAATTTGGCTGGCCTCAGTAGTTTGTGTGTAGGAAATTTTCCTGCACATTTACTATATAGTTTCGAACGTGCTCGATTATATCCGAAACCTATCCATTTTTGGAAATCTTTATATCGTTGGGAAGCTTATTCAATAACCTTCACATGGAACCATCAATGGGCAAATTCCGGTATAAATAAATAAAAAAAAATTAATTCCATATAAATAAGACCAATACACGTACTTGAATACGCCAATACACGTACTTGAATATGAGGTGTTACATCCTTCTCCCATTTAGGACATTCATCCTTGAATGTTGGCATAGTTATTCAACCGAAACAAGTTCAAGTCCATCATTAATATTCACATCATCACATAAATACTATGCATATATAAAAAAAACTTACTTGTTAATGTTCTAACTCTGTTTCTTGAACTTCCTCTTCATCTTTGAACAAATGAGGGTACTTAGATTTTATTGTTTCCCATGTAATCTCTTCCCTTTGAAGATTTTTCCAACGTACTTTCACAGATGCTATCTCTTTATTTCTCATCTTCTTAACTTTACGATCTAGAATAGCAATAGGCACTTGCTCATAGGTAAGATCTTCCGCAACTTGGACATCCTCAGTAGAAGTGATATGTGATGGATCTCCGATGCAATTTCGAAGCATTGACACATGAAATACCGAATATACTGATGAGAGCTCTTGGGGGTAGCTCTAATTTATATCCAACTTGTCCAAACCTTCAGGTGATCTTATACGGGCCTATATAACGTGGACTCAACTTCCCTTTCTTGCCAAATCTCATTACCCCTTTCATTGGTGATACCTTCAAAAATACCCAATCACCTATAGAAAACTCTAGCCCTCTCCTTCTACTATCCGCATATGACTTGTGTCGAATTTGGGCTATTTTCAGTCGTTGCTGAATTACTTTAACCTTCTCTATGGCTTGATAGATAAGATCCGGTCCGAATAAAAGAGTTTCACCCACTTCGAACCATCCTATTGGTGATCTACACTTCCTTTCATATAAAGCTTCATATGGTGCCATTTTGATACTTGAATGATAGCTATTGTTGTAAGCAAACTCAATAAGAGGTAAATGATCATCCTAGTTGCCCTTAAAATCTATTACACATGCTTGTAGCATATCTTCAAGTGTTTGGATGGTACTTTCTGCTTATCGATCTGTTTGAGGGTGAAAAGTTGTGCTCAACTTCACTTGTGTTCCCAAACACCTCTGAAAAGACTTCCAAAAGTTTGCGGTAAATTGGGTTCCCCAATCTGATATAATAGAGATTGACACTCCATGTAATCGGACTATCTCTTTAATGTACAGCTTTGCATACTCTTCAACTGTGTAAGTGGTCCAACTGGTAGGAAATGTGCGGATTTGGTAAGACTATCAACAATCACCCATATAGAATCAAACTTCCGGGATGTACGAGGCAAACCAATAACGAAATCCATATTGATCATGTCCCACTTCCAGCATGGAAGATCAATGCATTGCATATAACCTACGAGTTTTTGGTGCTCAACTTTAACTCTTTAACAATTTGGACATTCAGCTACAAATTCTGCAATGCTCTTCTTCAAGTTATTCCACCAATACATATCTTTCAAATCTTGATACATTTTGGTTGATCCTGGATGAATGGAATACCTTGAACAATGTGCCTCTATCATAATCTTCTTTCTTAGCCTGTCCACATCTGTCTCACACAGTCGTTTTTGGCACTGAAGTACTCCTTCTCACGTAAGCTCAAATGCCTTGGTCGCACCAGTCTGAAAATTCTCCTTAAGCTATAATAAAATAGGATCTACATATTGCTTCTCTTTCACTTCAGCTACTAATGAAGATTCCGCAGCATTATGTACGATAAGCTCTTTATCCGGAGTTTCAAGAAGCCGAACTCCCAAACTAGCGAACTGGTGAAGATCTTTAATCATCCCTTGCCTTTTTATAGGCGCCATCATAGCCTTACGACTGAACGCATCAGCTACCACATTTGCTTTCCCTGGATGGTACAAGATATCAACATTGTAGTCCTTTAATAGTTCAAGTCATCTCCGCTTCCTTAAATTTAGATCCTTCTGATTAAAAATATATTGCAAGCTCTTATGGTCAGTATATATATCAACATGAAACCCATATAAGTAGTGGCGTCATATCTTTAAAGCAAAAATAACTACTGCCAGCTCAAGGTCGTGTGTAGGATAATTTTTCTCATGTGGTCGCAATTGTCTAGAAGCAATGCTATTACCTTACCATGCTGCATCAATACACATCCTAAACCAATTCTGGAAGTATCACAAAACACTGTATACCCTTCGGTGCCTTTTGGAAGTACCAACACGGGTGTAGAAATCAACTTGTTCTTTAAATCTTGAAAACTCTTCTCACAGGCATTATTCCATTGGAATTTGGATGCTTTATGGGTTAGCTTGGTTAAAGGTGCTGAAATGGAAGAAAAACCTTCAACAAACCTTCTATAATAACCGTCCAACCCGAGAAAACTATGAATCTCCGTAGGTTTGTGGGCCTTAGCCAGTTCTTCACAGCTTCTATCTTTAGAGCATTAACCTTTATCCCTTCACTAGATACAATATGACCCAAAAATGCCACCGACTTTAACCAAAACTCACATTTCGAGAACTTTGCATAAAGCTTAAAATCACGAAGAGTCTGCAATGCCTGTCGTAAGTGATTGGCATGGTCCTCTTCTAATCTAGAATAAACTAGAATATCATCTATAAAAACTATCACAAATACATCCAGGAATGGCTTAAACACCCTATTCATCAAATCCATAAAAGTTGCGGGTGCATTTGTTAGCCCAAATGACATAACTAGAAACTCATAATGACCATACCGTGTTCGGAAAGCTGTCTTGCGTATATCCTTCTCTTTGACCCTCACTTGGTGGTAACCTGACCTCAAATCAATCTTAGAAAAGCACTTGGCGCCCTGTAACTGATCAAATAAATCATTAATTCTTGGGAGAGGATATTTATTCTTAATAGTCACCTTATTCAATTGCCGCTAATCAATACACATCCTCAGCAATCCATCCTTTTTGAGCACAAATAACACTGGTGCTCCCCAGGGGGACATACTAGGCCTTATGAATCCCTTCTCTAGCAAATCTTTCAATTGCTCTTTCAATTCTCGTAATTCTGCTGGGGCCATTCTATACGGAGGAATAGAGATTAGTTGGGTGTCTGGTATTACATCAATACCAAACTCTACTTCTCATTCAGGAGGCAAACCTGGAAGATCTTCAGGAAATACATCAGAAAATTCATTTACCACCGGAACAGCGTGAAGAGTTGGTGGCTCCGCTTCTGTATCCCTTACTCTAACTAAATGATATATGTATCCCTTGGAAATCATTCTTCTTGCCTTAAAATAAGAAATAAATCTACCTCTTGGCGCGCCAATTTCACCTTTCCATTCAAGGACTGATTCATTTGGAAAATGGAAATATACCTTTTTCGTGCAGCAATCAATTGTGGCATAACAAGATGCCAACCAGTCCATACCCATTATAACATCAAAATCTACCATTTTTAACTCCACAAGATCAGTCATCGTATCACGACCACAAACAGTTACTATGCAATTTCGGTAAACCCTTATAGCTGGACACTTCAAATGGCTTAACTAACAGTTCAGGTATTCTTTCAAACTTTCCAGTAACCAATAGAGTAACATAAGATAATGTAGAACCGGGATCAATTAAGGCATATACATCAAATGAAAAGATAGACAATGTACCCGTAACCACATCTGGGGAAGCCTCTAAATTCTATCGATCCGCTAGAGCATACGTACGATTTTGAGCCCCACTAGAACTCGTGGCTCCTCTATCACCTCTAACACGACCCATTGGTTGTGCACCCCTTCCTGAATAAGGCATCGATGATGATGATGCAACAAATGACCCCGCAGGTCGTGCCATACCCCCTATGCCCCTTCGTGGGCATTCTCTCATCATATGCCCCGACATACCGCACCAAAAGCAAACATTGGTCCCCAGTTGACATGCGCCCAAATGATACCTTCCACATTTATTGCATGGCTCTCGAGGAGGTCTCAATTGGCTCATATTCCCTTGCCCTTAGTACCCCACTGTCCACGAACTCTGGCTCTCACTTCTGTGCCCAAATTGATTTCCTCTGGACCCTTGGAACTGTGGTGGGGCACTATCTGCAGAATAAAAAGATAATGGCCTAGGTGGTCTAGCAGAAAACTGTGGTCTAAACCCTCCTTGGGATGCCATGAACTGCCCTGTAGATCTGGCCCTCTTGGAATATCCTTTTTCTAATTCCTGTGTTCTTCTCCTCTGCCTCTGATCTTCCATTTTCTGTGCAAAAGCTTAGATCCTCGCTATGTCCATATCTTTGTTCAAAGCGACAATAGTACAAGCTCTAACCAGATATGGATCCAGCCTAACCATATATTGATGAACTCTGTCATTCATAGTAGCTACAACATTAGGAGCATATCTCGACAAGGAATTAAATCGAAGACTATACTCCCTCACGCTCATATTCTCCTGACGAAGATTTAAAAACTGATCTGCATGGGCTTGACAAATCTCGAATGGAAGATAATGACAAAAAATGCCTCTTTAAACTCTTTCCAAGTAGCTGGGGGTGCATCAATACCCCTAGATCATTTTCAGTCCTCGTACCAATTATAACCTCCCCTTTGAATCTATACGCCGCTAACTCTACTGTCTCTCTACCTGTTACATGCATAATATCTAAGGCCCTTTGAATTTGATCAATAAAGTCCTGTGGGTCCTCGTTAAGATTTGATCCAGTAAAAGTGGGAGGATCCATCTTAAGAAAATCCTATGTTCGAAGGCTAACCGCCCCATCTGTACCACTAGGACCCGTGGTAGGAATGGTTTGACCTTGAGCTTTCCCAGCAACTATACGAGTCAAAAACTGCACTGCATTTCTAAGATCTTGATCTGCATTAATAAGTGGCTCTGGTGATATAGTTCTCCTCCCCCTTATTTCTTCCGGAGTGGAAGAAGTTTCTGATGCATGCTCAGCTGGAGCCTCACTTTGATTAGCTGGTATAGTGGGTGACTTACTAGTCCCCTCTCTGGCAGCCACATCTACTTATTTACCGGTATTCTTGCTTCTGGTAACCGGCATCATTACTATAATAAAAGAAACAAATGGATTCAGTGGTCAACTATGACTTCATATACAATATAGGCTCTATCGCACGATCTAAGACATGAAGAAAAGAAATAATTCCTAAATGTCCATAGCCTCCTGTTTATAGATGCGGTGCACGACACACCAATAAATAAGACACTACGTAGACACGACTTTATAGACTCACTAGGACGAACTTCTCTGATACCACTTTTGTCACGCCTCAAATCTTATTAGGGCGGACTGGCACCCGTACCGAGGAGGCCCGGGAGAACCAGCTCATAACCTTATACTTCCCATGCATACCTCTATGACAACTCGAAATTCGGACAACATCATGTCGCATATAAAAGGAAATAATCACTTGTATAAGCTCGAGCACACATATATATGTATATACAATACTTGGTCATTGGAGCCATCACGTCTATTAACAAAATACTACTTTGACTGTACATTAGGTCTACAAAGCCTCTAGACAATACATAGAGTTTAACAAAAGTCGGGACACACCCCGCCATATAAATAACTTCTATACAATACCAAAAGTGGCTGGATATGACACGAAAAGCCCCGAAGAAAACTGGAGCTCACCAAAAGCAGTTGGATATCCTGGCTCCTACTTGTGCTGTGTATGAGCTGAGGTACCTGTGCTGCAGCATGAAATGCAGGTCCCCCGTAGGGGATGTCAGTACAAAATATGTACTGAGTATGTAAAGTTGTAGATAATCACATATGATATAGGAGCTCAATAGAAACCAGAAACAAGTGAATAAATCGTAATAGGAGTAGACCACACTTACTAGAACTTGTAACAACCTGTACAGTGTATTTATTTAATCACTTTACCTTCGTTCTTATCATCTTTGTAATCATTACTGTACTGTACTGTGACCATTAGGATGCCTCCAGTACATATCAACTGGGATTGACCTATGATAGGCTTATGTCCCTGGGATACCACCCAATAAGAGAGAACTTTCATCACTTAGTTTAATTAATCTTTGAGATTGTTATTTTGGTCGCCACCGCATTTTTGATACTTTGAAACAATGATACATCAATAAGAGACATATAAATAGACCATCAATGCAATAATGATGAAGTAAGAACTCATTGGCACATCAATGAAGTATTTTGGAGTCATCAATGCCATAACAATAAAGTAGGAACTTATTGGTATATCAATGAAACGTTTTGGAGTCATTAATAGCACATGGATCTTGTTTGAGTAACCGGATACCTTCTGACATTCATTAGTGCAATAAACATGTAAGATTTGGAAAACAAGTAAGTATTGGAATGTCTTGACATCTTGTAGGGTGGAAACAAGTTCATTGGTAATGTAGGACATCATACAAAACCATTATGGATCACATGTTATTGAATAACTTTGGAAACTTTCTTAATAGAACAATTATTCACTTTCATGCCAAAGATATGGTATAGAGTATGCTTTACATACCTGACTGTCAACCTTCAATACTAGTCCCAAATAAACTTCCCGTCTTTTTGGATTACTTATCTACAATGAACATATATAGCAATCTAGTATTAGCAACCAAACATCACAATTCAATTATTTGAATTCACCAAACTAGTGGTTAAGTAGTAAGCCTTAATTACACCATAAAGGGTGTCACTTTAACCCTCTTATACTCCAATTACATTCACATGCCATGCATATTCATACAACATCCTCCAATATCAAGTTTGGATTCATTTATCCTTCCAACCAATCCATTAAACCAAATTGATCCATAGACATAAATAATCATCAATTCAATAGTATATCACCACATCCACCTTCCATAACTCAATTACCATATCCACCTTCCATAACTCAATTACCATATCCACCTTCCACAATTCGATACAACCAAACCATGCAAAATAGTCCATAACCCTATTTCTATCACCTTTCAATAACAACCAATACATATAATTCTCTAAAACACATATACATATGGAAAAGAACAAAGGCAAACAATATTCATACCTTAGAATTCACTTCTTGATTATGCAATCCTGTTTGCACAAATAATAGGTGCCGTTCGAAGCTTTTGAGATGACAAACGCAGTTATCGAATTACTTTGGAATTTCTACGGTTGAATCAAAAGTAATTTAAAGGTCAAATTTGGCTAGGGTTTGTTCTTTCTCAATGATTGATGATGAAAATGAGTTTTTGAACTCATATACATATATATATATATACAATAGGAAATGACCAAAATGCCTTTAAAATTTAAATAATGTCAAATCTGTCCTTTAGTGGACTGTTTTGATAAGCTAAAGTAGATTGACCAT
Source organism: Capsicum annuum (assembly GCF_002878395.1). NCBI lineage: Eukaryota > Viridiplantae > Streptophyta > Magnoliopsida > Solanales > Solanaceae > Capsicum > Capsicum annuum. The sequence goes on along the minus strand of NW_025823104.1, from coordinate 241,090 downwards.
AACTATTTGATCCGATATCGGATTTCGGTGAAATTGGTATCGTTGGAAGGATAATTCAAAGGGCTTTCATTTCATATAAAGTAGGCCACCCAGTTCGTCCTGTACAAGGAGTTATGGTCGTTTGAAGTTGACTCTAAAAATCTGTTTTGGTAGGCTGAAGTAAAACAAGTATAAATCCTTACTCAGATGTTGGATTTTGATGTAACCAATTGCATTAGAAAGAAGACTCAAAGATCTTTCTTTTCATAGGTCGCAGCTCTCCCAGTTCATTATATTAAGGGATTTATGATCATTCGAAGTTGACCCAAAAATTCGGCTGGCCTCAGTAGTTTGTGTGCAGGAAATTTTCCTGCACATTTACTATTCCCAAATATCCTGGGCACCGTTTTATAGTTTTGAACGTGCTCGATTAAATTGAAACCTATCCGTTTTTGGAAATCTTTATATCGTTGGAAATCTTATTCAATAACCTTCGCATGGAACCATCGACGGGCAAATTCCGGTATAAGTAAAATAAAAAAAATTAATTCCATATAAATAAGACCAATACACGTACCTGAATACGCCAATACACGTACTTGAATACGGGGTGTTACATACTCATACTACACTTCTATATTTTTGGGTGCAGACTCGAGTTCTAGTTGTTGTCGTTGAGCCGAGATCATGCCGTATTGATCATCAGGAGATAGGGTTAGCTTTTGGAGTTCAAATTGCCTTCTTTTTTCCTTTACCCTTACTTGTCTTTTGTATCCGATACAGTTGTATAAGATTATTTAAGTTTATGAGACTTTGAGTTGTAAATTCCTATTGTCGAGTTTAGAGTTGCTCTTGAACTAATACAGTCAGGTCATGGGATTGGTATTGAATATATGTTATCTTTAGTTGTGAAACGTTGTTGTTAATATATTGTATCCTTATATAGGGTCCATGTTGGACGTTCTTACCAGGGTAACCCATTATATTAGCTCCAGGTTATGGTATCGACTTACCTATTGATGGGATGTGGTATGTGCCATTATGACTCGAAAATTGGGTCGTGACAAATTGGTATCAGAGCCTAGATTTCACCAATATTATTGGTACAAGAGCAAGTTTCTAATAGAGTCCTACGGATCGGAATATTAAATTTGTCTCCTATCTTCGGGAGGCTATGGGACATTCGTAGGAGTCTTCGAGTGGCTTGCCTAATCATTTGCAAGGCCAAGATCTTGGGTGTTTCAGCTAGCCTGAAAACGACGTCACCCGAAGGTTTAGGATAAGGAGCATTAGCACACGAATAAGAATTTCCCCAATTCTTATTCTTGGTCCACTGTCTACCATCTCTCCCATTATTCTGTTGACCCCCACCTACTCTGAATACCTAAACTTCTTATTCTATCTCTCTCCCATCCCCGCCTGTCTCTTCTTTTCATCCTCTACCTGCTACATATAAACCACAAGTCTAGAAATGTCCATATCATTGTTCAATATTGCAGCCTTACACTCTAATACCAAGTTATGGGACAAACCAGAAGCAAACTTTCTCATTCGGGACCTCATATTGGATACCAACTCTGGAGCATAACGAGCAAACTGTTGAAGCTTCAGAGCATACTCATCTTCCCTTGCTTCAAGTTCACAAACTCTTCAGCCTTAGCTTCTCTCAGCTTCTGAAGAAAGAAGTGATCAAGAAAGGCCCTTGAAAAGTTATCCCACACTGCTTGCTCCACATCATCACCCCCCATAGCTTTCCTCTCCTCATACCACTGATAAGATACATCTTTTAACTGATAAGTAGCAGACTCTACACCCTCCACATCAGTAGCATGCATCACTATAAAGATCTTCTCTATCTCAACAATAAACTCCTGTATATCCTCTTTAACCATAGAACCTATAAAGGTTGGAAGATTCAACCTCATGAACTGGCTAACTTGAGTGATCTCATATGATTGAGCAACAGAACCAACACCGTCAGACTGATGAGACATAGATGCCACCAACTAAGAAGCACATAAATAGACTAATGGAACTTCGCGTTAGAGATATCTCCCTGAGGTGGCTAATCATAAGTATCACTAACCCGAGAAGCTCGATGAGGACTAGTAGCGACCGATAGAACTCCACGTGGGGCGGCACAATCAAGAGCAAGGACCCTAAACTGAGCTTATACTCATATACCGGGCGAGTCCCCTTCACATTTTTCTCAGGCAGGACAAAGTTCCCAGCACCACCCCCTTAGCCTAACCTTAAGAGCACAAAAATAACAATAAAGCGGAAGGCAATCAAGATAGTAATAAAAGATGAATAGATAACTCAAATAAAAACTAAGATTCAAAATAACAACCAACCCACATGTGTCCACGAAAGCCTCTTAAAAACAAAATAACATCTAAGTCGAAATATGCCCTCGACTGTGACCAAAAAGAATCCAAAAGTACTATGACAATAAAGAGAGAACTTGGATATGAGGAATTATATTATGTGTTATTTCCACATTAACCTCTCCATTCAAATCTTGGAGTGTTTTTTTTTCTGATAAAACTTCATTATCTTATGTGAAAATTTTAGAATTTAGCTAGCTCATATCAACTTTATCATTTTTCAAGATCGTGGTTTTTTCGTTTAATTTAAATAGATTATTTAATATATTTATTTATTAATATAGGTACACGCTCTACACGCGTATCCTAAACTAGTATCTATAATCTATATCTATAATATATTAAAAGTGTGAAAGACCTAACAAATATTGTTTGAACTTTTTGCCCTTCATTAAAAGTCTTTGCTTTAGATAAAATAATCTTTTCATTATTTTTTTCCTAATATTTAAGAGTTAAAAAATTAATTAAATATATTTATGGTAAACCTTTCATTATTAGAAGTCATCATTAATTACCGAGTTAAAAAATTAATTAAATATATTTATGGTAAACCTTTCATTATTAGAAGTCATCATTAATTAAATATATTTATGATAAAAATTTTTCTTATTAGAAGTCATCAAAATAATGGTAACTAATACTTTTTCCATTAGTTTAAAAATTCTAAATTAACTAAATTTGATTTTAAGACAATTTGAAAAATTTAGGAATAAATAAAAGCGTTAGAATAAGAAAAATTAAAGAAATATCAAATTTTTAAAAGTTTAAAGTATGTAATCCATGATTTTGAAAAGATTTGAATTTAAAAACATGAAAAGGTTTAAAATATAAATAAAAAATAATCATTGTATAAATATAGTTAAAATTGATGCACTCTCTTACAGACGCAAAACTGATGATCCATCACATTCTCAACTCATTTTTCCTATATACTGGTAGTGTACTCTATGAAAGTGGTCAAACACTGGATGACTAGAGTTGAGCAAAAAGGTTTTTGCTAGAGGGTATAAAAACCCTATAAGCATAGTGGCGTTGAAAAATTGTTGTACAAAATGACGGCACTGTCGGAGCTCACCGACGACATTGTTCGGAGCATGACCGTAGGAGCCGTTTTCTCAGATTTTGTGAGTTTATCCTTCGACTTCTATACATACAGATTTATATCCAATTTAATTTCGGAAAAAAGAAGAGTAACTCTCCCGTGATTTTAAATCGTTCGATTAATCCAATGTAGTTGTGATCGGTTCTCTATATGCCCTCAGAGTTTCTGTGGATTTGTATAAACGCAAGGAGTAACTAAATAATTAACTGACAGGACTGATAAGCATGCTTTGCAAAGGATAATTCAACTCTATTTTTTTACCTAATATTAGCGGAACATCGTTAAGCAAAAGTACACGGGCTAGTTCAGGAAAGAGCAATTAGTCGCACACCGGCAAATATCGAATGTGAATATTGAAACATCAAAGAGTGTATTATTATTATGATTATTTTTTGGTGTAATATCCACGGTGCGCACCTCAACTCATCTATCAAGCAAGCTGTCCATCAGGGCTGCAGCAGGCTGATACTAGATTCTACTCGATAGCAGGAGTTCAATGGACTCGAGGATCGAAAATACTGTCTCTCGAGTAACTAATTCGAGAGAAACATTTAAAAAGAAGAACAAAGAAACAGATTTAGAGGGAAGAAAGTAATTTCTATATTTTTATGAATGAAATGAATGTGATTACATGTTTATATAGAGCTCATGAATTCACTACCTAATCAGCTCAGCTACTTGAGTTAGTTATAACTGCTTAACTAACTGTCTAACTAACTACACTGTAGCAACCCCACTGTTAACTAATTGCTGGACATATTACAATTTCCTACTTGTGAATATTGTGTATCAGTACTCCCCTATACAAAAGATCCTTGACCTCAAGGATTAAGCAAAGGAAACCTAGTCTTCAGTACACTAGCAAATTCCCAAGTAGCAACATCAGCAGGTAGACCAGTCCACTTGATCAACACCTGTGCAATAGCCTTATTCCCTTTCTTTACCATCCTTCTTTGTAAGACTAGCTTAGGTTCAGGACAATGAGGATTTGCCAAGTCAATTGTAGGAGGGTGGGGGATCTGTGGAGGCAGCTCATAGCATTTCTTTAACAGAGAAACATGGACAGTAGGATGTCTCTTGACGGAATCAGGTAGCAAAAGAGTGTAGGCAACCGGACCAACTGTTTTAATGATCTGAAAAGGTCCATAAAGCTTAGCAGCTAGATTGTGTGAGGCATAATTAGTGATAGCAACCTGCTTGTAGGGATGGACCTTGAAGTAAACCCAGTCTCCCACCTCAAAATTCCTATAAGTTTTATGAGCATCAGCCAGTTGTTTCGTTCTTATCTGAGCTCTGGTAAGGTGGTGTTTAAGCAACTGAAGTTTGAGCTCTCTATTCAGCAGGGTGTTATCAACTTCAGCTGAAGCTGATTCACCAAGAAGGTAAGGCAAATGTAGTGGTGGAGGTCTGCCATATAAAGCCTCATACGGTGTTGTCTGCATAGCTGACAGATGGGACGTATTATACCAATATTCAGCCATAGGAAGACAAGAAAACCAATTAGATGCATCCTCATTGCAGTAGCATCTCAAGTATGTCTCTAAACATCTATTTAAAACTTTAGTTTGACCATCAGATTGGGGGTGATATGCCGAAGATGTATGCAACTTAACACCTTATAATGTGAATGATTCCTGCCAGAAAGAACTGATAAAAACAACATCCCTCAGGGAATCCATGCAACTTCACAACATTATCCATGAAAGCTTTGGCAACAGTTTGAGCTGTATAAGGATGTATAAGGATGCTTGAGTAGAAGAAAATGCCCATACTTACTGAGTCTGTCCACTACCACTAGAATCACCTCATAACCATGAGACTTAGGTAACCCATTAATAAAATCCATGCTAATTTGAGACCATACCACATCAGGGATAGGTAAAGGTTGTAAAAGACCAGGATATACAGCTAAATCAGACGTTCTTTTGGCAAACATCACAATCTTGAATGAATTTCTTCACCTCCCCTCTTATGTTCTTCCAATCAAAAAGCATAAGTAATCTCCTTAATGTAGCTTCAACACCTAAGTGACCACCTTGAGGGCTAGCATGCCATAATGATATGATCTCTTTTCTCAAATCTGGATCCCTGCTAACTACTAACCTACCTTTCCTTCTTAGTTGACCTTGACTCCAGGTGAATTGCATGTGAGTTGTAGGATTATGCTGTAAGTCTGTAATGAGCTTTTGCTGATCAACATCAGCATCCCAACTAGCTACAATAGCTTGAAACAGATCAGTATTTGTAGCTGAAATGAACAAGGCTAGCAACTCAGCTCCAGTGACTCTTGACAAGGCATCGGTCACTTTATTATCAACTCCTCTTTTGTACTTGGTCAACCATAACAGTTGCGAATTAGTGTGTAGCTTTTGCTCTATAAAGAACTTCAGAAATCAGTCCTTATTGTAAACCTTTGCCCTAATAAGTATTAAGACCACTTAGTGATGGCTTGAACAATTGCTAATAATTCTCTGTCATATACTGATAGTGCAGCATGCTTAGGGGACAAAGCTTTGCTTATAAAAGCAATTGGATGTCCTTCTTGCATAAGTACAACGCCTATTCCAAATCCACTAGCATCAGTCTCTACAACAAATGTCTTGTTGACATCTGGCAAAGCAAGAACAGGAGCCTGTGTCAATGCCTCCTTCAAGTGATCTAAAGCTTTTTGGGCTATGGATGACCATTGAAAGTTGTTCTTCTTGGTTAAATCATTTAAAGGTTTGCTGATCACACCGAACCCTTGTATGAACCTTCTGTAGTAACCAGCCAGTCCCAAGAACCCTCTTAATTGCTTAAGAAGAGTAGATGGAATAGGTCACCTCCTCACTGCTTCAATTTTTTGAGGATCTGTTGACACTCCCTTTGATGAAATAAAGTGGCCAAGGTATTCAATTTTCTGAACTCCAAAGAAACACTTGCTCCTCTTGGCAGATATAATGATGCTTGGTCATCTCTTCAAACACAGACCTTAGATATACCACATGTTCCTCAATAGTTCTACTGTAAACCAAGATATCATCAAAGAAAACTAGCACATATTTCCTGAGAAATTTCTGAGATACAAAGTTCATCAACCCTTGAAATGTAGTAGGTGCATTGGATAAGCCAAAAGGCATCACCAAGTATTCAAAGTGTCCTGAATGAGTTCTAAAAGCAGTTTTGGGCACATCTTCTGTAGCCATTCTCAATTGATGATAGCCAGATCTTAAGTCAATCTTTGAAAATAATTTTGATCCTCCTAACTCATCGAATAGATCTTCAACAATAGGAATAGGGAACTTGTTTTTCACAGTAAACTTATTCAAGTCCCTATAGTCAACACATAATCTCCAAGACCATCTTTCTTACCCACTAGAACTACTGGAGATGCAAATGGACTACAACTAGGCTGTATAATCCCCTGGTCTAACATCTGCTGCACCAGACCTTCTATAACTTCCTTCTTAATGGAAGGGTATCTGTAAGGTCTTTTATTCGTAGGTTCAGTTCCAGCTTGCAGGATAATCCAATGATCAAACACCCCCTGGAAGGTGGTAGACCACTAGATTCTTCAAACAACTTGTGAAACTCCAACAATAAATCTAATAAAGGTTGATCATTTTCAGGTACACTTTCATTGGCATCTACTGAATGCCCCCTCATTTGTTCACTTCCCATAGGCATCACTTGAATCATACAAAGTTGGGATTGATTACTTGAGTGTTTGGCCAGCTTGCTAGCACTTGAAGTTTGCACCTGATTCCCAGCACCTCTTAGTACATGTTTCCTGCCTTTGTACCAGAATTCCATTGTCAGATTTCTGAAGTTCATCTTGATATCACCTAAGGTCAATAACCATTGCACCCCAAGCACTACACTATAAGATCCCAAGGGTAGCAGTAGCAAGTCTGCTGAAAACTCAGCTCCTTGCAACAACCAAGTGATGGTGGTCATTTTATCTACTTTCATGCTTCCATTAGCTGCAGCAACCATTTGTGGACTAGTAGATCTTATTGCACACCCTAGCCGTTGTACTAAGTCAGGGTCTATGAAGTTATGATAACTTCCCGTGTCTATCAATATATGCAACCCTTTCTTAGCATGGTATCCAGTCACCTTTAGAGTCCTAAAACCTAAGGATCCATTTAAAGCATGAATGGAGATCTCCATATGTTTAGCAGGTTAAGATAACTCCAACTTGCTCTCCTCTTCCTCATGCACTTCTACCTTAGTTTCATTCAGTACATTATCTAGAGCTGTCAATACGGGTTGGCCCAACCCATCTGGGCTAGCCCATACGTGCTTTGAGTTTGACGGGTCAGACCGGACTGGCCCATTTAAATGACGGGCCAAAAAACACTAGCCCACACTATTACCCTGTGGGTTGCGGGCCTCACGGGGCAGCCCATTTTTTAAAAAGTAATATTTTATAATTTAATTTTACACTGTTAATAAACTTAAATATTTATCACACAATAACAAATAGTATTAATGTTTGTTAATCAAAAGGGAGCCAGAGCTTGAATCACCCAAAGTAGGAAGAAAACGAAGAGGTGGCGCTACTCAATCGGAAACATCACGGTTGAAAGCCAATGGCGTGTTGAGGGAGATATAGTGAAGAGGAGGCGGCTAGCTGAACTAAGGAAATTAGGAAAGTGAAGAGTACAATGTACTCTTTATGTTTTAGAGGTAGATATTTAATTATTTTATTATTTATTAAATAGGAAAGTAGGAAACTTTTTAGTTTCCATTTTCTTTGTTAGTGGAACCGGTCAATGGTCATCATTGGACTTGATTGTTTTTTAACTTTTTTATTATTTTTCAGTATTTTATTTTATTTTTAAATTATTTATTATTTGACTGATGGGCCGGCCTACGGGCTAGCCCAACCCACATTCCTCAAGCCCTACGGGCCATGGGCTTATGTGGGCCGGGCTAAAAAGCCCTATTCTTAAATGGGCTGCAAAAATTGAAGCCCACCCCATCAAATTACAGGCCGGGCCAGCCCACCGGGCCTTGGCCTATATTGACGGCTCTAACATTATTTGCTTCATCTACTTCTTCCAATTCTAACAAATACAATTGTTTAGAAGTCTTACAATTATGCCACACAGTATACTTTTCATTACAAAAGTAGCATAATCCCTTTGCTCTCTTTTCATTGATTTCCTTCAGGCTCAACCTTCGTCTATTCAGATTCTTATTAAAGCTTCCTTGAGTTGAATTAGGGGTAGGCAGTATAGATTTATTACTGAAATTTTTTTGATCTTCTATTTTTCTTGAACTAAGTACAAAATGTGAACTTACTGGAGGTTTAATAGCATGCAAGTATGCCTCTTGCAATCTTGCACTTCTGTACACTTGAGATAAGGAAGTGGGGTTGGTAATCTTGACAGCAATGTTGAGTTCTGGTGATAATACCCCAATGTAGCAACTAATTGCATTCTCCTCAGCCAAATTCACTCTTGTAAGATATCTTTCAAACATAGCTTGATATTCTTTGACAGTGCCTACTTGTTTAATCTTCTTCAACTCCTCCATACGGTCATCAAAATCAGATCCAAATCGTTCTACCAATGCCATCACATACCTATTCCACCCTATAGGTTAAAGATATTGTCGATATCTCATGAAGGATAAATTCCATTGAATTGCTTCACTTTCCAAATGTAAGGTGGCTATAGTAATTTTCTCAGAAACCTTTTCCATTGCAAAAAACTGCTCAATCTTGAACAACCAAAAGCGTTAATCATCCCCTGTAAACTTCAAAAATTTCATCCGCGACCACTTCAAAAAATTAGATTGGGAATTATGATAACTGCCGGGGCCTTGATCCCTGTTGCCTCTCTCCTCAGATTGCCTAGCTCTGGATGGTTCACCTTGCCCCACTGAGGATTTTTCCCTTCGATTTTCTGCAGAATTCATCAAATATTCCTTCAATTCCAGAACCACCTGGTCCAATTTCTTCAGAGCAGTAACTTCCCTTGCCAAATTTCCCATATCTGCGACCAATTTCTTCATTTCTCGTAATTCAACCACTTCAGAAGCAGAATTCTCCGAAGATCTTGCTGTCTTTGTCATCGTAAATCCAAGGAAAGTATGGCTTTGATACCAATGATACTAGCTTCTACTCGATAGCAGGAGTTTTAACTCGAGAGAAACAGTTAAAAAGAAGAACAGAGAAACATATTTAGAGGGAAGAAAGTAATTTCTATATTTCTATGAATGAAATGAATGTGATTACATGTTTATATAGAGCTCATGAATTCATTACCCAATTAGCTCAGCTACTAGAGTTAGTTATAACTGCTTAACTAACTGTCTAACTAACTTAACTAACTACACTGTAGCAATTGTTGGAGTCCCACATCGGTGGGTTAAAGGGTCCTTGGTCTCTTTATATGGTCTTGGGCGACCCCTCATGAGTTAGCTTTTGAGGTTGAGTTAGGCCCAAGGTCCATTTCTTTATCATGGTACCAAAGCTAGGCCCACCCAGTTCATTGTTTCCGATGTTGGCCCCCCCCGTCTTATATTGTCCACGCTCCAGATGTCCAGGCCTGGGCGTGCGGGGGTGTTGGAGTCCCACATCAGTGGGTTAAAGGGTCTTTGGTCTCCTTATATGATCTTGGGCAATCCTCCCCTCATGAGCTAGCTTTTGAGGTTGAGTTAGGCCCAAGGTCCATTTCTTTATTAGCAACCACACTGTTAACTTGTTAACTAATTGCTGGACATATTACAATTTCCTACTTGTGAATATTGTGTATCATAGACAGATTCATAGCATGTGTTGTAGCTGGGAGATCCGACCTGTTGTTACTCCAATGCCTGGAGGCTGTCAAAAGTCATTTTTCTTGAAGTAACATCATTACATTATGAACTTTTGAGTTTGAGATGATAGATAGAACAAGGTCAGGGCAGTGTTTTTTGTATATTGTAGATCAAGTGGTGTCTGATGAGTGGTTGTTAAACTATCACATCCTATAATGTTGAATTCTTACCAATTTAATTATGTCCCAAGAGCAATTTCAAGGTGCCATTTGTTGTAGTTATTTAGGCATTTTCTTGTTTGCAGAAAACTTAATGCTTTTTGTGATGTCAGATGTATCTATTTACAATGATGTGCACTCTCATGTAGACTTTGAAATAGCCTATTTCACTGAGAATATAGTAGCTTATTCTACTGATTTTGCTACTTTGTAGCATTTACCTTCCGGCTTCCATGTAAATGGTTCTGATGGTTAAGGTAGTTATAGTATTTACTTGGACTCTGAAAAATGACATACTAGAAATGATTGAAGAAAGAGGAACAAAGATGCATTCAGGGTAACAACATAATCAAAGAAGAGTGCATCAGAAATTGGTTAACTTGGTCCTATGTCTACCAGCCCCCTCTTCTGGGTGCATTTATTTAGCTGCAGTTTAATTGAAAATAACTTGTTGAAGATGGAAATCAGTGGTGCTTTCAACTTTCAATATGTAATCATAGAAACCCTTTATCCTGATTTGGATAGAGATGGTTAATGATGACCTAAGTTGCTCGAACTCTTCAAAAATGTCTATGGGTGCGTGTCAGATCCTCCAAAATAATGTATTTTTGAAGGATCCTACACGGGTGCGGCAACATTTTTGGAAAGTTTGAGCAACTTAGATGATGACTAGTCGTAAGCAGAGCTAGGGACAGATCAATGCTCACCATATACTTTCATGCTCTTTTATGCAACATCACACTTAATCTTTTACGGCCTTTTCTTTTTCTGACCATTATACTATCTTGTAGCTTCACTAGAAATTCTGCATTGTGTGAGACGCTCTTATCGATAATGTAATAATTTTTCAGTAATATGTAATATTATGTATCGCTGTATCAATCTATTAATTTTAGCTTTTGATCTATGGAAACCTTGCTTTTACCTGGGCATATCTCTTTCTTTTAGGGTGGGCAGATAAACTCTCTTGATTTTCATCGGAAAGAAGATTTGCTGATAACTGCAAGTGAGGATGACTCAATTCGACTTTTTGACATTGCCAATGGGAAGTAAGTCCTTGAAACAAGCTTGCAAGAAAAACTCTTCCTGCAACTTTCCTTTGTATCGTCCACTTACAGTATTGTGTCAGGTCATTATTCATGTCAAATTAGTAGATTCAACATCATACATCATTCATCAATATGATATTTATGGAGTTGGTTTTCCAGAACAGGACTAGAATAAGAAAAAAGATAGCAGCAATCCTTGAATATGTTATTGCTCTGAGCATAACGACAGTGCAAACCCTGAGCGTCGTCTTTATTTAAAGAATTGGTAAATCTTTTTTGAAACTGGTAACTTAAGACTTGGTAAATCTCCAACGGAGCATTACCCATTTTGTGGGCTTATCAGGTTTTGCCTACAATATATTGTTCTAGCATTCAAATTCTAACAATGGCTTCATGTTTATAAGTACTACCCCCTCCGTTCCAGTTTATGTGACACACTTTGGGTTTTAATCCGTTCAAAAAAGAACGACACACTTCTAAATTTGGAAACAATTTACTTTATACTTCCCATTTTACCTCGATAAGTTTTTATATCTGCACAAATTATGGCTTGTTTGATGCCACAAGTTTCAACAGTTTTATAGCCTCACAATTGCTAGGACATATTTCAGACCAGAAGTTTCAAAAGTCTCCATGTCTTTCTTAAACTCTGTGCCGACTGAATCTATGTCAAATTGGCACCGAGTGAGTATTAAATTAATTGATCTTTGTGCTGTTTTGAAGTGAAGTTTTTGAAGCTAGTGAATATTTACTATAATTAAAGGTTATATACACGGATTATGTCATCATTTGGCATTATGAGTTTGTAGTTCCTATAGTTTGTCTTTTTCCTTGTAATTATGTATTTTCAAAAAGCCACATGTATTCTGAAATATAAAATCCTTAATCAGTATAAGTTGTACTGCGTGGGCTTAAAAATTAAAACTGTGAAGAACTTATAGTGGAAGAGCATTTAGAAAGTTATAGGTTCACAGGAAGACTGCATTAGGCTGCTTCACCCATTCCATAGAGAAAGCTAACTTTATAGGCAAAAAAGTGGCTGACAGTTTCAATCATCTTTTAACTACACCATTGGTTGATTAGCACGGAAAACTGAGGACTTCACTTCCGAAGGTGGCCACTCTATCAGAACAAGAGTGCAAGGACTTGAACATGGTAGGTGTAACAGAGGTGATTTTTTCCGATTTCACCTCTGCCAGGCAGTTGCACAACACTGCACAACTTCAGCCACATGTGCACATAATCTTCTAGGGACTTCGAATACTTTCAGGCAACAAACAAGCTAGAAGCTTTACAGGAGTAGTCCCAACCTTTTATTATCTCTCAGATACATACAAGGAATTTCAAAATTTGGAAGGCTTAAAACTGAACAATGCCTTAGCCAAATTTCTCCAACAATAAGGGATCTGCCTAACTACGGTTACAAAGGGCAGGGCGTGCCTAGTACATGCCGGCTTACAGAAAATCAGGAACACTACGATAAGACTAAAAAACTGCCTAAGAGTGCAGTTGAGCCCGTTTTGAATTTCAGCCAACTAGCCCATGTTCCCTGCGCATGGCCAACAGCCCAATGTGCCCCACACATCTCCAGTGGACCACGTGCAATGCACATAACTAGGGCCTTAACCAAATTTGTATATTTTCCAAACATCTTCTCAGCCTATGCCTTGGCTATGTCATACAAGCGTGCCTTGCACCCTTCCCGCTCATGCCGATGCACCTGCCCAGTCGAGTCATCTCACTGCATGAACGCAAGCCCTTTAGGTGCTCAGCACCTGTCCTTTCCCCACATTCGTTTACAAACAGCAGGCACATTGACTTAGTTGCACACTATGTCATAGTCATACAACCCGTTTACATTGCTTCCGAAGCCCAAGAGCGCCCGTGTCAAGGAGCAATGTACAAGCCCTTGACACGTCTCTGTCGACATAGGTCATGTTCGAAACTTGGGGTCTAACTGTAGGCCTATATGAGAATATTTGGGGAAGTTAAAGGATCTCTGTGGCCCTGTCTATAAGGCTTTTAAGCATGAAAGCAACTTTGACATGAATATTTAATCTATGTTAAGAAGCTTGACTGGAAATGTTTTCGGGCTGGGGCGATTTATTGGTGTCCTCTTGGCTGCCACTGATTTATTTTGATTGTTGATTATATACCAAGGAAATGCTCCCAAGCCTTTGATCCAGTGGTAAGAGGGCATTGTGTGATGTGTGGGTTAGGCACATTTCACAAGTTCGACCTTACCGCAGACAAAGCCTAGTATTAAATGGAGATGGGTAGAAGGGCAAACCCAACATACTCTGAATTTCAAACCTTGTGCCATTGGATCTAGGAGATTTCTCGGATATAAAAATAAATGTACCAAGGAAATGTGGTTGAGATACTGGTTCAAATTCATTTTCAAATTATTTTCACTGTCTTATCATTATAGGAAAGTGTCTCCATGATGGAATCTAGTGTTCGTACTATTCCACATTTGACAAAATCGCTATTAGGTTGGGGGAGCATATAATGACATTGTGTGTGTTTCTCCATTTTGAAATGCTTTGTACTACTTAGGCTTTAGACTGAAAAAAAAACATGATTCTGTTTGATCCTTAAGCAAGTTTTCGCTTTTCCATAATGCAGCTAATGTCTCTAACTAGACCAGAATATGTAGTTCCTTTAAGTTCTTTTTGACCTTCAGGTTGCTAAAAACTACATATCATAAGAGGCATGGAGCTGATCGAATATGCTTTACCCACCACCCTCATTCTGTTATATGCTCTTCAATACATAACTTGGATTTGCATGGAGGTGATACTCTTTGGACCAACTTTTGATTTTGAATTACATGAAAGGATACTTTACATGTTGCTTTTTGTTTGCTTCCAGAGTCTTTGCGATACCTATCCATCTATGATAATCGATGCCTTCGTTACTTTAAGGGACATAAAGAGAGGTAGGTGCTTTTTTCTTGGTATTTATCTCTGAAATGATTCGAAGAATGTGAATTTTCTGCAGAAATATGGGATTGTCGAGGGGCTACCTGATCTTTTTATGAATGCTTGCTATGTAAAAACAGCTGAAATGGGTGTCCACGTGCCTGGAATGCTTGATTTACTGATTTATCTTAGCAGATTTGTTCAAACAAATTTCATTTGGCTTAAAAAAGTTGTCATGGAGATTTAATCCTGTTCTCTCCCAATAGAAATAAAAATTGTTATAATGTAGAAGAGAAGGAATTCGAGGGTAAGGACTAGATGCCATACAAAATAAATATAATAGACTTTTAATGGGTGACGCTTTAGCTCTATTTTATGTACAGTAACAGTCACCAGTTGACATTATTCTTTTCCTTTCGTCTCTCTTCCTACCACATGATTTGGCATAATGATTTTCTTCAAATCTGTTACTCTGACTTGGATGCAGGGTTGTGTCACTGTGCATGTCTCCCGTTAATGACAGCTTCATGTCTGGTTCTCTTGATCATAATGTCAGAATATGGGATCTTCGCGTAAATGCTTGCCAGGTTGGCATCACATCTTTTATGGAATAAATTAGTCTTCAATTATCAGAGATATATTAGACTTGTCTTAGGCCTCTTTTGTTTCCATTAAGATTATTATTCACTGTTCCAAAAAATTATTTCATTTCCTTTGAAAAATAGTGTTTAGCCATGAAAATTCCAAATACAACTTGAAGTTGTATGTGGAATTTAGAAAACAACCAAAGTCTTGTTTTCACTTTTTAATTATTTTTTTTTTCAACAAATTCTAAATTTTTTATTTCCATAAAATAACCCCATTTACAGCTTCAAAAAAAAAATTCAGTTTCTAAAATAACCCCATTTAAATTACATTCCATGTTCTTCATATTAATCATAAAAAATAAAGAAGCTCAAGAGCCACCAAAAAATAACCTTGAAATAGAAGAACTTATTAAGCAGTTAAAAAGAATTGAATTAACTCCTAAACAAGAAAGAAAAAATATAATAAGAAAACCACAAAAATGGACTTTCTATCAAATAGACGGAGAACCATCGAAAACAATGAAAGACAAGGAGAAGAAAGACAAAGAATAAGTTTTTCGGAGAATAAAATAGGAAATAATAATATATTATCCAGAATATGCCGAAGACAACCTAATATGGAGCAGAACCAAGAACTTAATGAAATAATAGATGTAGATAAAGATTTACAAATTTTCCAACAACATCAATTAAAATTATAATCCTAAAATATTATATAATGCTGGATATTTTTCTACAGATAATTAGCTATATAGACATTATAGAGAAGAACAAATATCAGCTATAGGAGAAGATTTTAAAATACTAGATTTAGTAAATGCTAACTCCTTAAGACATATAAAAAATAATAAAATGATACTGATGCATATGGGTTTAATTATTATAGGAATAAAAGGTCTAACTAGAAAAAATCTAGGATCCAAGGTATTAATAATAATATATGATGATAGATGACATTAAAAAATCAATAATAGGATTAATTGAAGTAGATATGACAAATAATGGAGGAATATTCTATATAAGTCCAGATTTCTTAATGAACTTGAAAGAATTTGGAAAAAATATTAAAATAGGAATCCAAACTAAAGAGTATGAAGAAATGAATAGTGACAATAATTTATTAATGTGCATAGGGTTTATTGGAAAAATAACTTTAAGTAGTAATACTAAATTTAAACTAAAGGTAAATGATGTAGTTGAAATAATGGGAAATAAAGGCATAAGTTTAATAAAACCAATAAAAATAGACCCAGAAATATATGCAGGTTTAGAATGGAATTTAAACAAATTTACTAAACCAAAAATTCTTACACAAGACTCTCATCTATTATATACTACAAGTAAAGGAGAAACTTCAGTTAGATTTACATATTATAGTTATGCAACTAAAAGAAATTTAGACGATGACGAAATAGAGAGTAATATAGAAACAAAGAGCGAGTTTATGAATATAGAAGTTCTACAAGAAGGATATGAAGTAGACATGGTCATAGAAAAAGCTGAAAATTTAGCAGAGAATATAAATATATAACTTTTAAATATAAAGGATGTCAAAAGGATGAAATGAAAATAGAAGAATGTATAGAATATTTTAAAAACTGTTTAGAGAGAAGTGATAATTTAGGATATAGAAATAACAAACCATTCCTTGAAAGAAAAGATGAAGACACAATTTCTGTATTAAGTTCTACAATAAGTTATAAAGAACTCGCAGAATTAGAACCGACTAGCTCTTCAAGTGCTAGCCTATTTCAACAAACAAACCCCAACCCCCAACCAATAGATTATAGTACAGGTAATGTACCTAGAAGACCAACAATTAGGATAAACCCAGATACAGAACTTAGAGGAGATAATATAAGACCAGCAGGTAAGAGAATGCCAATAGAAGAACCAATTAAACTACAAGAAGGAGGTAGTAAAGGTAAAATTCTAAATATAGCAGCACACGATCCACAAATGTGGGATACAGTGATAGATTTATGGAAAGTAATAGTAGCAGCAGATTACTTAAGACATTATACAGAAAGATACGGAAACAATGTATAAATATTTGGAAACCTTTTTAGGGGAATCTGCAAAAGCCACATGGAAAAGTTTTAAGACATTGCCTATATGATTTCCAGGTTTTATTAAGTATGGGACCAAACCCCTATAATTTCACAAACAAAATGCATATGTTATTAACTGGAAAAGATCCAAATAGTGGATTATTAGCACTACAAAAAGAAGCATTAATAAAACTAGAACAATTAAGTATTTCACATTGGGTATATATAAAGAAATTTCTACAAGACTATTTTTATTATTGCACTGTCAGCGGAAACATTTTTAATGAAGAATTAGGCAAAAAATTATTCAATAAATTACCTGGAGCTTTAGGAAGAGAAATAGAAGATAGATGGTATAAAAGAGATGGTTTAGTAGCCAACCCAAATCTAAAATGGACAATAGGGCATAGAACACAACATATAATGGATATACTAACAGAAAAATGTACAAACATATAAATACAAAAACAATTAAAAAGAAATGAAATGAATTTCTGTAAATCTGTTATATACACAACCCAGAATTATGATCAGAAACAATATAGAAAATATAAGAAGAAACATAATCAGAAACCATATAGTCGTAAACAATACTTCTTAAGAAAATTAAAAGCTAAAAAACCGTGGTTAAATAGAGATAGACATGTTAGGAAATATAGAAATGATAGAAACTATAAAAATAAATTAGAATGCTATACTTGTGGAAGCATAGACCATTTAATTAATGTATGTCCTAAAAGAAATAATAATAGAACTAGAAATTCTCAACTAATAGAGAACTTTCAAGAAACTTTACTAAATGTAGACGAATACATGTCAGATACAAAAAGTATATACTCAATAATAAGTATTGATATAAATGATAAAGATAATCCTAAATCTGATTCTTCAGAATCAGAAGAAGATAACTTAGTCAATGAACTAGGACAAGAGATAGAGGATCTAGACTTAAACAATCTAGTAATCAATAATTTAATGAATGTTACTCAAGAATGTATACATGAATTCCAATGAAACAAAGGTTTAGACAGTAATAGATGTCGTATATGTAATTGGTATCCAAGTAAAGACAACAGAGCTAAATGCAAAAAATGTTACTTAGAAGCTTGTATAAATTGTATAGAAAACACTTTAAAGATAAAAATAGAACCAGAAATAAATAACAGACAAAAATATACAAATAATCAAATCCTAAATTTAAGAGTATCTACTTTAGAAACCCGAGTAAATGATTTAGAACAAAGATTAACCATCCTAGAAAAAGGAAAAACCAAAATCGCTATAGAAGAATCAGATACACAAGAAGCTATACATTTAGAAAAATTGGACGCAGAACTTATGAATTTGGAAGATAATGACACTAGTCTAATATGCAATGAAGATAAAGAATTTTCTACCATAAAAGTAGTAGTAAAAATGAAAATAAAAGATGTGGAGATAGAAACTTTAGCATTAGTAGATCCCAGATGTACTAGCTTTTTGATCAATAAAGAAATAGTTCCGGAACATTTACTAAAAGTACTTGAAAAACCTATAACAGCCACCCAAATGAATGGATCACAAAATATTTACAATTATTACATAGAAAATGCACAAATAAGTTTTTTTAAATACATGCAATAAATTCTATAACCTAATTTACAATGTTAATAAAATATTAGCAAGAGATTTAAACATAGGATCAGATTTTGTTATCGGACTACGTTTTTGTATCCAGAATAAAGGAGGATGTCTCTTAACAAGAGATGGAATAATGCTTTTTAAAAACTTAACTTATACACCAGTACAAACAGTAACATTACCAACAGTATATAAAACATTAAACACACACAAAACGAGTTTGCTTCCAAAACCATGTTGCGAAGATTGCCAAAATAATCAATGCCAAAATAACAACCTGTTAAAAGAAAACAAAAATGTAAAAGAAAACCTAGAAGAATTTAGAAATTATACTCTGCTTAATGCAAAAGGACAAGAATGCTTAACAGATATAGAAAAAGATTATACCCTAATAAGTATAGAAACCCAGTTTTATAATTTTAGAAAAGGAATGGATAAGATAGGAATAATAAACAGTCCAAAAGATTTAGAAAATATAATATCTATACTAGATAAAATGGAAATAATAGGAGAAAGACCGTCAGCCCATTGGGATGCTAACGAGATAATGTGTAAATTAGATATAATTAATTCAGAATACACTATAAAAACAGCACCTATAGAAGCAAATAACGAAGATACTAAAGAATTTGATATACAAATAAAAGAACTTTTACAATTAAAAGTAATAAGAAGATCTACTTCTAGACATAGATCGGCAGCCTTTATGGTAAGAAATCATAGTGAACAAATAAGAGGTAAAGCTCGTATGGTAATTAACTATAAAAGATTAAATGATAACACCAGAACAGATGCATATAAACTACCAGATAAAAGTGAGTTAATTAATAGGATTCAAAATAAGAAGGTATATAGTAAATTTGACTGTAAGTCAGGATACTGGCAAGTCAAAATGCACCCAGACTGCTGAATGGACTGCATTCACATGTCCAGGTGGACATTTTGAATGGTTAGTTATGCCGTTTGGTTTAAAGACGGCTCCACCTATTTTTCAACGAAAGATGGATAATATATTTGGAGAGTATAAACATTTTATATATGTAGATGATATTTTGGTGTTCAGTCAAAATATACAAGAACACTTAGGACACTTACAAATAATTTTTAGATTATTTGTTAAACATGGGATAATAATAAGTAAAAAGAAAATGGAATTATGTAAGACTTATATTAATTTTCTAGGAATAGCTTTAGGAAATGGAAAGATAAAACTTCAACCACACATTGCAAAGAAAGTATTAGAAATGTCAGATAAATTAGAAAAGACAAAAGATTTACAAAAGTTTTTAGGATTAGTAAATTATGCAAGAAATTTTATTCAAGATTTAGGAAAAATAGCAGGACCATTATACGCAAAGACCGGTAGTAAAGGGCAGAAAAACTTCAATATAGAAGATATTAAATTAATTAAAAAAATAAAAGAAAAAATTAAAAAAATTCAGACCTAAAAATTCCATTAGAATCAGATTATCTAATCATTCAAACAGACGGAAGTGATTTAGGATGGGGAGCCATTTTAAAAGCACGACCTAATAAATACAATAATAAAAATGAAGAACAAATATGTGGTTATCAGAGTGGGGCATATAAAGAAAAAGGAAACAAGAGTGCTATAGACGTAGAAGTATTAGCTATAATATATGGGTTAAATAGTTTTAAGTTATATATTCTAAATAAAGAAGAAATTTTAGTTAGAACAGATTGTGAAGCTATAGTTAAATTTCATCAAAAAATAAATGATAAAGCTAGTAGTAGAAGAAGATGGTTAAATTTTACAGACACCATATCTGTTTATAAGAATTTCGTATTTGAACATATAAAAGGTAAAGAAAACGAATTAGCAGACCAGTTAAGTAGATTACAACTGGGAATAAATTAATAAGTTTAATCTGACTCATTTGTTTTCAGCATGAGACCAACAGGACAACCTCCTGCAGATAAAGGCAAGGGCGTAGCTTCGTCTTCGGATTCATAGTAACAGACAATGTTAGGTAATTTAAATTTTAGACCACTAGAATCTTTAGAAACAATGGAAAGAATTCACTTTAGACCATTTAACTTAATTGCTTACCCTGAGAGTAACATATCATTTAGAATAAGACCAGACTACATTCTAGATAGACTCCAAAAGTGTTTAGTAGACAATCTTTGGATATCTTATAATAGACAAAATCGTAATAATTTTATGGCATCCATGAATTCTTTATGCCATTACATGGCAGAAAAAAGTAGGCCTAAATTTAAATATTATGTAGTCATTCATGGAAAGACTAACGGAATTTTTCAAACATGGTTAGAAGTGTTAGATTCAATACAAGGTTTTAAAACCCCTCTTTTCAAAGGTTTTAATGATTTTACCGAAGCCACAAATCATGCTAGAGGATATTTAGGACCAAACTATTATATATCACCATCACTCAGACAGAACTCAGATCAAATACCTCAGTATAATTTACAAAGAGAGACGGGAAAGATTATTTTCTGCATCTATTGTTCTTCTATGACGGAGAATTTCAAGAAGCTAAATGCTCAGAAGGAATCACTTCTCATGGAAAACACTAGATTAATAAAACAGGTATAACTATTAGAAGCAAGACTCAATCATCAGACAAATGTAAGCAAGACAGATGCAAAAACACAGACTCAAACACAGAGTTCTCCATCTCCTCAAAAAATGGATGAGAAGGGTGTGCATTTCCCACTAAATGCTCAGAAATCCACTGTACCAGATGTTGGTACAGCTAGTCCGGTTCAAACGGTGACTGGTAAGGACAAATCAAAACCGTTAATGGCTGTCACTTTGCCAAAAAGTGAAGATGAAGGATGTTCTTCATCAAAACATAAGTTAGCAAAATCAGGTAATAAGACTTTAAAGAAGACTTTAATATCTAAAAGGAAAAATGAAACGATAGAGACTATAATTAAACAGACTTTAGACAAATTTTTTAACAACCAGACACAAGATAAACATATGAATGGACAACTAGATGGACAACCCACTATCAATTCAGACAGAACTGTTCCAGAAATAAATAATGCAGACAATAATTCTTCAAGATCAGATGAAGATGATAGTATTGCAAGTCATCTTGCACATTTTCAAGATGCTCAGGATCCATACGAAGACGATGACTCAGGAATGAGTTTCGACTCAATTGCCCTGCATAGTAAAAACAACATACAATTTGTATTATTAGATAGGATAGTCGGGTGGGGATGCCCACTTTATGTCTTGTAATAGTTAAATCAGTGTCAGAGTGCTTCCTTTATCACTACTTTCCAAAAGAAAGAAAAACTATTGAAGCACGCGTCTAAATAAGTCTGGAAGAAAAACTAATAATGCATGTGACGATGGGGCCCAATGAGTACCCGGCTTGCATTATTAAGATTCTTTCTTATCTTTTATCTTTTAGTATCGGCCACATATGCATGGGCCACGTAGTAATCTTTATGACCACTGCTTTATCTAGTTTTTGCCTATAAAAGGCGTAAATTTTGTAGAAGGAAGACAGAGTGAGAAAAATCAACCAACCTCAAAACATACCTGAAATGTGTAAACTCTTCCTTCCAACAAACCTATCCAAGTTAGTCTTTTTTGTATAAACTCAATATTAAGTGTGTTTGAATAAAAGCTTCAAGTTTTCTATTCGATCTTAAGGGGGCTCCCGAAAGGGAAACCTCTCTCCTAGTTACTTCATGTAAGTTCTTGTTTACATATTTTTCCCCACAAAAAATATTTATATTTATGTTCTTATGTCCATGTTTAAAGTTTTTTAACATGTTTTTGTACATCATGTAAATTAAATTTTCGGTAAAATTATTACCCTTAGTATATGGTTAGCCTATTAATTTCTTAATAACAACGATGGATTAATCTGTAAATTTCTAGGAATTCTGGCCTTGATAGTCCGACAGGTCTGCAAAATAGACAAAGGACGAGTGTTAGCTGCCAGACTAAAGTTTCCGGGGTGTGGTTAAAGAAGTAAGATGTTAGGAACATAGATTTAAAGCAAGAGATGAATCGGGTATAAAAAAAATAAAAATAAAACAAACAAACAAACAAACAAAAATCTCTGGGGAAAATATAAACTATAAGAATGATAAACATGAAGAAACAGTGGGAAATAGGGAGTACTGAGTAGGCTTTACAAAACTGATATACTAAAAAATTATTATTTATTGAAGAATATTATTGAAATATATATTTGTTTCATTGAAATTGAAATATACTATTTATCTGTTTTAAACATTGAAATATAATATTATTGAAATATATCTTTGTTTTGGTATCAAAGCGAGAAGGTTTTGGGAACATTACCTATTAACTTGCAATTTTTTTTTAATTCTGTATGAAAAGACATAGATCTTTCCAAGACATAAGGTGTAACTATTTCTATTTATATAGAGAAATCAGAAAAAGAAATAATATAATAGCTAGAAAACATAATTTAAAAGAAAGTAGAAAAAGGTTATTAGAAGCAAATAGATTACATAAATCATATAATACATCTAGACCAGTTTGTGATAATTTAGTAAGCGCATTAAATTGGGAAATACAAGGTTGTGAGAGATTTAGAAAATAATACTTCAGGAATAAAGTGGCTTAAGGAATGTATTAGTAAAAAATCTTATCAATTAGGATAATAAATGCCTATAAGATATATTGAATATATTAGAGAAGTTCAACGTCAATATTATAGAGAATTTACTTATAAACATCAACTTGTAAAAATTCGAAAACAATTTTGTAGAAAGACTAGAGTTGTTAAATAAAGAAATAAGAAACCTAGAAATAGATATTCTAAACTTTAAAGAAACAGACGAAATAATTACCATAACCTCTAAATATTATAAAAAAGCATTAATTAGTGAACAATCTAGGCTGATAGAAAATATACAAGAAGTAGAATTAGATATAACCTATACTAATAGTAGATTGAAATATCAAACTAAGCTAAGTAAAAAATACCTTAATTTAAATCACTTAGGATAACAAAATAGCTTCTTTAAAACGCCTCAATTACTTAGATCTTAGATTTCAACCCGAAAAGAAATATAGAGTGTTAAAGGATAACTCCACTATAAGGTGTAATTTCAACCAGGGTGAACATATTTTACATTCAGAAGATAAACAATATAATACAATAATAGACTTTATAATAAATTCAAGCGAAAAAATTCAGGAAAAACATAATAGTATAATAAGAATTTTAGAAGAGATAGAAGCTACTCAAAATAAACATAAAAAGATACTAGATAAGATAGAACAAAATTTAGATTATTTAAAGTCACAAGAAATAGAAATAGACAGAAAACTTCAGTATTTAAATCACAAATTTAATTTAGAAAAAATACCTACAAAATTAGAAATTGAAAAGCTAATAAAAACTATAATAGAAAGACCGAAAGAATTAGAAGTAAAAACTACTTAATTAATATCTAAACTTATAGAACAAGTAGAAAATATAACAACAGAAATCAAAGATTTGCAAGAAATAACAAAAAGATTAGAACAAATATCACTTTCATGAGTTTCATGAGTGAAGAAGATATAAATTATAGTAAGGCACTAGAAAAATCAAGAAGTTATCATAGCAAACCAGAAGGATTATCTAAGCATATACCTTCAAGTATAACAAATAAAATTCTATTAAAACAAAATAATACCATAATAGAGTTATTATTAGACTTACATAAAAAGATAGATATTTTAATTAAGGGCAAAGAAACTCAAAAACCTTTTCAGCAAGAACCAGAATTACCCGAACTACATAAGAAAATAGACATCCTAATAAAAAATAAAGAAGCTGAAGAGCCATAAAAAAATAACCTTGAAATAGAAGAACTTATTAACCAGTTAAAAAGAATTGAATTAACTCCTAAACAAGAAAGAAAAAATATAATAAGAAAACTACAAAAATGGACTTTCTATCAAATAGACGGAGAACCATCGAAAACAATGAAAGACAAGGAGAAGAAAGACAAAGAATAAGTTTTTTCGGAGAATAAAATAGGAAATAATAATATATTATCCAGAATATGCCGAAGACAACCTAATATGGAGCAAAACCAAGAACGTAATGAAATAATAGATGTAGATAAAGATTTACAAATTTTCCAACAACATCAATTAAAATTATTATCCTAAAATATTATATAATGCAGGATATTTTTCTACAGATAATCAGCTATATAGACATTATAGAGAAGAACAAATATCAGATAAAGTGATTTTTTTTTTTTGGTTTTCATGGCCAAATGCCTACTAAGACTTCTGAATCTGAATACAAATCTAAATATTACAACGTCTGAATCTGAATACACATTTAAATATTAAGATGTGCGTTAAGATCTAAGTTCTGAATCTGTATGCATATTTGAATATTAATACGTTGTCTCTAGATCTGAACACTAAATGATTAAGATTGTTTGTTGTCAATATTTGAATGTGCATAAGGAATTAAACCCTAGATCAATAAAATACTATACACAATTCATTTCAACAAAATAAATTTATATTTTCACAGAAAATATTATTTTTAATATTGTTATTTGATAATAAAATTATTCTATCAAAAATGCAAATAAAAGTTATTTATCAATATAAAAATTATCATAACAAGGCGTATGCCTTCAATTTAGGAACTTATTCGATGTCCTTGAGCAATGCTGCGTCCATAACTTTCTGCCCGTCTTTCTTTTCTTGTGGAAGTACATTCTTCTCCATATCTTAAAAAACTTGCCTTTTCCCTTCTTCTGCTTCTTCTCAACCTATTTAGCAAAATACATAATCAATCTTCTCCTAATTAACCCGAGAAACATCACATTAACTCCAAAAACATCAACCGTCATCGAAGTATCAATAACATTAGCTTGATTGTTTCTTGTTACTTGCCCGTTTAAGCTTAATGAGGTCCTTTGAGATGTGTGAATCAGGCTACCACAGTTCTTGATAAACACCAATACACCCAAAAATATTGTATAAAGATCATGAAAGCTTATCAGTTCAAAAGGGGCAGCCCGATACACTAAAGCTCTCGTTATGTGCGGGGTTCGGGGAAGGGCCGGACCACATGGTTTATTGTATGCAACCTCACCTTACATTTCTGCAAGAGGTTATTTCCCCGGGTTGAACCCATCACCTCCTGTTCACATGGAAACAACTTTTCTAGTTACTCGAAGGCTCCCTTTCAAGCTTATTTGTTCAAGTGGTGAGAAAAGAGAGTGGCATGAAAACCTTGCCTAGAAGAGAAGCACTTTCAAGCTTATTTGTTCAAGTGGTAAGAAAAGAGAGCGGCGTGAAAACCTTGCCGAGAAGAGAAGTACAGTGACGTGAAAAATCTTGTAAAATAAACTTATACTTTTAAAGAATCGACATGGTATTAAGATTCTGTTATAGATTTGATTCATTCACACCCATTAAGAGGCTTTATAAGGAAACAAAACAAATACACTTAACAACCTAAATCTGAATGATTAAGATTCAAACCATAAAAACACTGTTAATGTCACGATGTAATTTATCAAGTCATGATAACACCTACTTTAACCTACTAGTAAGTAAGCCAAACTATAGTTTGGAACGACGAGTAACGGGCTAACAGGCGGAAGATAGAGGAAAACAAGAATAAAGACGATAGTAATAAGCAATAAGCGGAGAAGTAGATATATATATAAACATAAACATACTATACAAGAGAGGGTAGAGGACAAAATATCAAATTGAATCCCCCTAAGACCTGATTAGTGCAAGATCCACTAAACAAAATGATAGCCTAAAGGAAGGCTAAACACGAAATTGGTACTAAAGATAACAAAATCAACAAGCACACAAAGAGAAAACAACACTTGGAAAGGAGATGAAGGAGAAGAATTGCATGAATGTAAAAATAGTAGAGTGACCCTTACTTCCGCTAGATGATTAACAAAAAGAGATTTGTAATCTCCAATCACACCTCACAAATGAAAGTTCAAACCACTCTCTTAGGTGACCCAAAGGACTCATACTTCCTCAAGCACACCTTTCTTGCCAAATAACCCAATACAAGTGAAAACCAATTCAAATGCGTTCAAGGTTCAAATTTCAATTTTCCTCTCTTAAGGAGAAGGAGAAGACTACAATCTAACACTAAGATTACAATCTAAAAAGTCACTCAATTCATTATGTCAAAACTTAGGAAAATAAGAGCTAAGGTGTCTATTTATACTATTACAAACAATGACAAAAATACCCTTAATGAAGGGTGCTCTTTTGGAGTGTAAAAGAAAGTCATTAAAAGACAAGAATGCCCTTAATGAACCCCCAAATAGAGGCGGCTTTGGAGTGTATTCCAAAGCTCCTCTTCACACTTTAACATATACACTCCAATAGGTGAACTCATGACACAATCACAAGCTTCCAACTTTATAAACATTGCTTGACGACCATGTAACTCTTTGGCTTGACTCCTTGTGACAGGTCTTGTGCTCTTGGTGCTTCTCATGCTTGTATCATCCTCTCTATCTTGAAAGGAATTTGTCCTCAAATTCACACCTTGCAAAACCAAAGAGAGGGAAAACAAACACACATTCCTCAAGGGAGGAGGGTTAGCATTAGTATCACTAGTTATGTAGACAAGCTAAGGTTGTTCACTTTTGACATACATCCATATATTCGTGGTGTTTGTCATGAAAAACTTGGAACAAAGAATATAAAGGAAGTGAATAGCTTTGACACCAAAAGGGAATGCACATGACCAGAAGTTACTCCACCCACATCCCAAAGGAACTCTGGGATCAAATGGAAGTAGAAGACAAAGGTCTAAGCCGAGAGGAGTCATTCCTTTCACTAATCTATCAAGCCAAGGGGGTACATATTTGAAATACAACCAATAATCTTTTATTATGATCATGAAATACTTACTACAAACATCACAAAGGACATGGTTAAGAGAGACATCAAGGAAAAAGGAATGCAATCCGAAACATAAACTTCCCCACCCCAATAGTATATCGGGATCAAATGGAAGAAATAGACAAGAATCTAAGCCGAGGTTAGCCATTCATTTTACTAGAGAATCAAACCCACAATCACCCAAGGCATTTCTCACAACTTTGACAACTTTGACATACACATGGTCACTATGAACAAGACTAATATCATGACTTTCATCACACAAGTTCAAAGGACCAATCATTATCTAGATCAACATTACAAGCACCAACATCTACTTGCGAGATTTCAAGCATATCATCCACATGTTCAAGTAGTGAGTTATTCTTAGGAGCACATTGGTCATTATACACAACAGGAGAACTACCAAGAAAAGAAGCACGTACTTCTACACTATGTAAATTCGAATTCACATCACCTTGGCTACTAATATCCACATCACAACATTTTAAACTTAAGGGAGTGTAGAGTGTACCAATTTCACCTTGATTTCTACTAGGGCAGCCCACTTGTTTTTCACAATGGCCAACTAGTGTGTGAATACTCTTGTCACTTGGTAATGGAACCTTATTCTAGTTGTAAGTGCTAGCACTAAATGGACACAAATCATTCTTACGAAAAGAATTGATTTTGTCATCTAAAGGATTAACTGGTGCTTGCATACCCATAATAAGAGTTTGGTCCTTATGCAACCTAACAACACCAAGAGTATCACAAAAGGAAGATTCATACTCTCCTTCACTAAGCAATTCCGAAACTACTTCACCTTGGCTACTACTAGCCACATTACCACAATTCAAGTTTCTAGGAGTGTAGAGAAATGCTTTGTTACCTCGTAGATCATGGGAAGTGTGTTTTCCCTCTTGTTTAGCATTAGGGCAGCCTTCATGCTCCTCATTACAAGGGAATAGTTCAAGTTTTCCCTTTGGACTCACTTCTTCATCATCACTTGTCCCAAAATGGGGACTTTCGGCCAAGGGCTTTAAGAGAACTTCCTTGGGCTTCTCCTCGGGACTTCTAGAGTCTTGAACCTGCACATGAGAAGAGAAAATACTAGGCAAAATGCTAGTATTAGGGTTAGTGAATATCAAGGATCCTTTGTGGACAAAATCCACAGTCAAGTGTTCTTTTTCCCTTCCAATTTCACTACCCGTGGCGTCCTTTTCCTTTTCCCTCCTTCCTTCACATTCTCCTTGTATCTCACCATTCATTTTCTCTCCATCTTGAGGCTTAGCCTCACCCTCTTGGGTTTCTAACTCCTCTTCTTCTATTTGGATAGGAGATTTCGATTTTGTGGTATTTGGAGAGAAGGATAAGGTCTTTGGTTAATTGGGTTTGGGATTTGGTAGTTCGAATTTTGGGGTAGCATTGGAGTACCAAGTCCCTTTTGTTGGACTTGGTTCAATTGTGGAGGGTTTGGTGGACATAGTCTATCAACCCCCGTTTCTATTCTAGTCATGTCACCCCTCATTGATCCCACATAACCCTTTATATCTCTCCTAAAAGCATCCATATCACTCCTTAAAGTATCAGGCCCAAGGCCTCAAGCCGAGCCATCAAGGCTCGTATAGCATCATTTCCCAAAAGTTGGGAAGTAGTACCTTCGGGTTCCATGTCAAATGTACCTAAAAAGAGAAAAAAAAACAGCAAGCAAAACAACCTACAAAACAAGCAAACAAGTTAGTTCAAAAGCCTCACTTCACTCACACTCAACCTCACCTCACACTTGGCTTCACAAGTGTTGGGAAATCGGCAATACTTGGCAAGTTACTTGAGAGGTGAGAAGCTTTGGTCCGGAATCGATCTTTGTTTAAAACGACTCAAATAAAGTGATGCACGAACTTGAATCAACAAAATACTACGACTTTAAAAAGAGAAAAGCACACAAAAACCGAAGACACGAAATAAACAAACTCTAGACTAATTACCAAACCTAGTAGGTACTTACTAGTTTGCTAATTAGTGATAGAATTAGCATAAAAGAAACTAGAATAAAAAATTAGAAACTAGGAAAATCTAATTTTAGAGATGAATTTTGGTTGATCACAAGTGATGATGTAGCACTACGTGGTTGGTTGTCACTTTTCGAATTTTCAATTTTTCCAAAACCTTGTCTCGGCCAAACACTACCCTTTGGGAAGGAGAGTTTCGGATTTGAGGGTGTAAGGATGCAATTTAGAGCTCTTTCAAGCCTTCAATTGAAATGGAAAAGGATTGGTCCCCCTTGTACTTGCAAGTGTACTTTGTTGTACCCTTGTCCCTCCTTCTTTTGGAAGAATGGAATATTCTTTGAATATGCTTTTGGACTAACAACTTTTTTACTCTCTTTCTTCCCTCTTTTGGATCAAACAACACATTTGAATATTCTTCTTCACTAAGATATGAAGATGATGGATGAACAAGATGAATATTCAAGTGTAGACCAAGTTTGACCAACAGGCAAATGAACTCCAAATCTGATTTTTTTTTTAGATCTAGGTTCCTTAGGCTATAACAAGCTCAACCAACCAAAAACCAGCCACAAAACACGCCCAAATCACCAAGACAAATTTGGATCTAGCTCAAAAAGCTTCAAAACTCCATAGCCATGGTGGATCTTAGCTCAAACTTAACCAAACTTCACTCTAAAAGTAGATCTAGACTCCCTAGGTACTAGAGAGCAAGGATCTAGTACAAGAAACCGACAAAACACAATTAAAACTTGTAGATCTAACTTGGAAATTTCGGATCTACAACAAACACACAAGACAACACCTTTTTAATGTATTTTCGAATTTTTGGCTCTTTTTTGTTGAAATTTTCTTAATAAGAACAATAAAATCAAGATTTAGGGATGTTGGAACAACCCTAAACAAGGCTTTGATACCAAATGATAGCCTAAAGGAAGGCTAAACATGAAATTGGTACTAAAGATAACAAAATCAGCAAGTACACAAAGAGAAAACAATACTTAGAAAGGAGACGAAGGAGAAGAATTGCATGAATGTAAAGATAGTAGAGTGACCCTTACTTCCACTAGATGATTAACAGAAGGAGATGTATCAAATCTCCAATCACACCTCACAAATGAAAGTTCAAACCCCTCTCTTAGGTGACCCAAAGGACTCACACTTTCTCAAGCACACCTGTCTTGCCAAATAACGCAATACAAGTGAAAACCAATTCAAATGCATTCAAGGTTCAAATTTCGGTTTTCCTCTCTTAAGAAGAAGGAGAAGACTACAATCTAACACCAAGATTACAATCTAAAAAGTCGCTCAATTCATTATGTCAAAACTTAGGAAAATAAGAGCTAAGTTGTCTATTTATACTATTACAAACAATGACAAAAATACCCTTAACGAAGGGTGCTCCTTTGGAGTGTAAAAAGAAGTCATTAAAAGACAAGAATGCCCTTAATGAACCCCCAAATAGAGGTGGCTTTGGAGTGTATTTCAAAGCTCCTCTTCACACTTTAGCATATACACTCCAATAGGTGAACTCATGACACAATCACAAGCTTCCAATTTCATAAACATTGCTTAAAGACCATGTAACTCTTTGGCTTGACTCCTTGTGAAAGGTTTTGTGCTCTTGGTGCTTCTCATGCTTGTATCACAAAAAGGAGTACTAGACAGTGTCAGAATATAATAAATAAGACTATCATGAAAGTAGAAGGAGAAGGATCAGCTCTAGACTTTAAAAGCTCACCCAATCAGTGATTAACAACACAACACAAGGTTAGTGTCAACGGGGGTGACTCGTACTAGGATCTGCATCAGGAAAAAAGATGCAGAAGTGTAGTGTGAGTA
The DNA here is from genome assembly GCF_002878395.1 of Capsicum annuum. Lineage (NCBI taxonomy): Eukaryota > Viridiplantae > Streptophyta > Magnoliopsida > Solanales > Solanaceae > Capsicum > Capsicum annuum. Next base: position 209,700 of record NW_025823104.1, on the reverse strand, counting down.
TCAAAACATGGGTACTCAGTATGCATCATAGGCTGACTGAGCTTAGATACAACAAAAGAATAAATGAAATGCAAGTATATAAACTTACGTCAGTAAATGAGAGCTAGAAATGAATTGATAGACTGTGCTAAGCGAAAAATGTTGAACTGAACATAAACCAAAAGCAAAAGCAAATACCTAGCTATAACTTAACTGGACTGCTATAAGCCCAGAAGGTGCCCACAAGGAGAAATTAACCCAACCGAGCCCCCATAAGCCTGGTGCGTACAAACAAGAGTAAAACTAATGCAAGAACCAAATATAACAGTAGTGAATGTTAAACGAGTCAAGATGTGCAATATGCGTACCATATACTCCTTTCCCAGCCATAGTCATGAATCTTATTGATATCCACCAAATTTTCAACCCCAGATCCATAATAGTAAAGATAATAGATGCCAGACTTGAACCAGAACTCAACGAATAATAGAAATATACTGATGTCGTACTTGAAACGGAACTAATAAATAATATCAATGTACAATGTTGGACTCGAACCGAAGCTTATAAATAGTATCACCATACAGATGTCGGACTCGAACCGGAACTCAAATAATATCACCATACAGAGACTCGAACCGAAACTCATAAATAAGGCATTATGTAATAATATCCTAGTGATATACTCCATCTCAAGTTCATCTAGTCACTATTCCCATTTTTAGAAGCAGAATCATTAAAAGGGAACCAAATTTCCATTTATTAAGACTAAAGACACGATTTGAGGTCAAAATGCTAACAAGGCAAGGGTATCGAAGCTAATAGGCTTAAGTTAATGACCAAGGCAACCCAATCCCAAATGATAGTCTCCCGAACATTCCTATAACCAAAATAACTCTAAAAGGATATTGTTCTACGACAGCGTATCTAAAAAGGGGGATAAGGCCCGTTACAAGTCCCGAATACCCAACCTAAGGAAAACACCTATTCGAACCTAGGCTAATATTCACAATGCCGTCCCGACGCCCTAACTAAGCTAAGTCTAATCCCAAATGGGGTAAGAATACTAAATTAAGGGAAACGGGGTCTAACTCTACACTAAAAGTCCTCTAATCGACTAAAAATAGTCAGAAATCACTAAATAAAATATTTGAGCTGTAAGAACCCACACACAACTAGCACAGTACAACTCTAATACCATAAAAGAGTAAAGTCTAGAAGAGAGGTAAGCCTAGCCTACCTGGTTGCCACTGAAAGCACGCGAAAACCTCTATAGCGGAGCTTTTCCTTTCTGAAAAACCTTTGATGCTGCCACACTATCAAAACAATATTCTACACGTCAAGACGAGAACATCAATATCCATATTGCGAATTTACGCGCTGGAGTAGAAATGAGGCTTAAAGCGAATAGTAGGGCTCGCCGACGAAATTGAAAATTGAATCCGTCACTAGGTCCCTCTCAGCTCAAGGATTACATGCCACAAATTGGGGATAATTCGATCCCCAAAACAACCCTGAAACATTCCTAATGCAATCCGAAAATTCAGGAACAAGAATAGAGAATTAACTCAAAGTTAAATCGAAAAACTAACGGAGAATAGGTAGCACAATATTCCCGTAATTTAAGTTGCTCGGACTCGGCTGCAGGTATCTGAGACGGGTGCGGATCCGAGAGTCGGATTCGTCAAAATGATTTGGGGGTACGAGTCCGAGTATAGATATGGATGTGAGGATTCGGCTTAAAAAAAATCAAACATTATAAATATAGAGTTATAAAGATATTCTAAAAATCCACTTTTGAACAAAAACAAGAAAGCATCCCAACTTAAAACATTAATTCAAAACTAACAGAACAAAAAGTATTGTCCACTATTAAGTTACTTAAGTTACCTACTCTTCTGCATCTTCTTCAACTTCTTCCAAATCTTCAAATTCTTCATCAAGGACCACTTTATCCAATTGAGATTCATCTATTGATAGCTCAGTTAAACTATTAATTGTATCGTCAACATCTAATTGATCTCCACCTAAATAAATTAAAAAGAATAGATATATTAAAAAGATTTATATAAAGAACGAAAAAATTATCATGCAAAATAAATAATTGAGGAAAATAATAAAGAAAATGTAGACATACTTACATCCCAATACTTGCTCGGCCCATATATATATTTCTCTTTCTTGCGAGATAACAATCGGAGATTATAATGTACAAACACTATATCTTCGGCTTTTGAAGTTGCTAACTTATTTCTCTTAATGTTGTGAATCAAAGAATATGTGCTCCAGTTTCTTTCACAACACGAGGAAAAAATCGATTGAGTAAGCAACTTGAAAGCTAATTGTTGCAAAAGTGGAGTCGAGACACCATGATTCCCCACAAAGAAAAAGGATCTTCATACATTATAGAATCAAATCATATGAGGCTCATCGAAATAACCACCACACCACCATCAGCATACCTAGTATATTCCCACCAAGTGGGGTTTGGGGAGGCTAAGTGTATGCAGTTCATACCACTACATCAGATGTGAGATAAAGAGTCTGTTTTCGATAAACCCTCAAAATAAAACAATCTTAGACAAGGAATAATAAAAGGACAAGATATAATAGAAATCAAGATATCTAAGAGTACTATATACAAGATACACCAAGTGATACAACAAAAGATATCACATCCAAAACTCATACGAACCTTTCACCTCCTCCACAACTTTTTATCTAGGGTCATGTCCTCGGTAAGCTGGAGCTGCTCCATGTAATGTCTCCTCCCTTCAATATTTCTCCGGTCTACCTCTACCTCGCTTGAAACCATCCCTAGCCAACTTCTCACACCTTCGCACGGGGGCATCTGTGCCCCTTCTCATCATATGACCGAACCATCTCAACCTCGCTTCTCTCATCTTTGCTTCCACCGAAGCCACTCCCACCTTATCTCGAATAACCTCATTTCTAATCCTATCTTTCCTAGTACACCCACACATCCACCGAAGCATTATCATCTCTGCCACCTTCATCTTCTGGATGTGGGCCATCTTAACAAGCCAACACTCCTTTCTATACAACAAAGCCGGTCTAACCACCACTCTATAGAACTTGCCTTTAAGTTTAGGAGGTACCTTTTTGTCACATAAGATTCTGGAGGCGAGCCTCCATTTTATCCACCCTACGCCAATCCGATGAGTGACATCTTCATCGATTTCTCAATTCTCCTGAATCATAGACCTTAGATACTTGAAACTCTCTCTTATTGATAGAATGAGTATCAAGCTTAACAACCACATCGAACTCATGTGACACCTCGCTGAACTTACACTCCAAATATTTCGTCTTGGAACTACTCAGCCTAAACCCTTTAGACTCAAGGGCTTGCCTCCAAATCTCTAATTTTGCATTAACTTCTCTACGTGTCTCATCAATCAAGACCACATCATCCGCAAAAAGCAAACAGTAAGACACCTCATCTAGAATTTACCGCATCAAAACATCGACACCAAGGCAAAAAAAATGGGCTAAGCATTGATCCTTGGTGTAATCCCATGAAGACGGGAAAGTGCTCCGAGTCCCTTCCCCCCGGTCCTAACTCGAGTCTTGGCTCCATCGTACATATCCTTAATCACCCTAACATACGCCATAGGTACACCTCTAGCCTCCAAACACCTCCAAAGAACCTCTCTTGGAACTCAAGGGTTTCTGTAAGTCGATAAACACCATGTGCAAATCCTTTTTCCTTTCCCTATACTGCTCCACCAGTCTCCTAATGAGATGAATGATTTCAGTAGTCAAGCATCCTGGCATAAATCCAAACTGATTTTACAGAAATAGATGCAATCCTTCGCAACCTCAACTCTACCATCCTCTCCAAAACCTTCATAGTGTGACTCAACAACTTGATACCCCTATAGTTGTTGTAATCTTGAATGTCACCCTTATTCTTATACACAGAATCATCGTACTCCACCTCTAAGCTTCAGGCATCCTCGCCGTTTTGAAAATTATGTTAAACAACCGAGTCAACCACTCCATGTCTGCCCCTCCTGTGCACTTCCAAAAATCCACCAGAATATCATCTGGCTCCGTCGCTCCACCTCTACTCATCCTATGAATAACCCCTTACCCTTCTCAACCTTGATGCGCCTACAGTAACCATAATCGCGAAACCTCCCGGAATGCTCCAAATCCCCCAACACAATGCTAGTATCCCCTTTTCTAATACGACCCTCCTGTAATAAAACTTTGCCATCCATATCCTTAATACACTTCACCTAATCAAGGTCCCAAGCCTTCCTCTCCCTAACCTCGGCTAACCTGTACAATTTTTATCCCCACCTTTACTATCTAACGCTGTGTATAAACTCTCGAAAGCAACTTCCTTAGCCATCGTGACCCAAAACTTCGCCTCTCGCCTAGCAATCTTATACTTCTCGCTATTCTTCTGTTTATCTTTTTCATCCTTACTCTATCCTTTTTATTCTTACTCTTAGCCAACTTTGCGTACGCTCTCTTCTTAGCCTCCACTTTCCTCTTCACCTCTTTGTTCCACCACCAGTCCCCTTGGTGCTTGCCCGAGCGGCAAATGAGACTTGTTTCATTTGATTAGAATCTTTAAAGTACCTTTGAAAGCATTTGATTCTATTCGATGAAATTTCTATATCTTCATTAGGAGCTACCCGTCGAATTGCACTCTCTCCTTGAAGCCGTGATTCATGATAGTATTTGGGAACTAAAGAATGTGCCATACAATGTAGAGAAGTATTTCTTTTGTTCCGCCTAGCCACAAGAACACCGTGAATAGAATAAAAAAGGTTTGATTGGCCGGAAATGAGATCTCCCCCCTCATGCTCAAAGATTATTTTCTTAACCTTCTCAATCTTTAGTCCCACATATCATAAATGAGATGTAATTTTGGACCATCTAAATCGACGATCTAAGCATATTTACAATTGATTTCGTAAATTTCAAAAAGTAGTCAATACTATCTCACTTCTCATCATTCATTATAAAGAATTTTATTTCACGATTTTTGATTTCTATTCCCTTTATCTTCCTTATAATTCTTCCATTCATCATCCATGACCATCTTCCCTAAAGAAGATTTCACTTTGCGACACGGGTCGTCATAATAATGTATAAGGCAAATCTTGTTTCACTAATTTTCAATAAACACAGAGCTGAATGCTTTTGAAAAATTGCATGTGCCATGTCATGATTCACAATAAAGTTCTTCAAATTACTCACTTCTCTAAGCAACTGTGAGATCTATTTGTAATTAGTAAAGTGAGACGATTTATCAAATGGTTGACATATACTTCTCAAAGCTAGATTCAAACAATGAACACAAAGGAGTCCAAAATATATGAGGAAATTTTTCCTCCACTATAGTACCGACAAGTTTCATATTACTTGCGTTATCTGTAATAACTTGAACAACATTATTAGGACCTACTTTTTCTATTGCTTCAATAAACAAATTGACAATATATTCTTCATCCTTCGTGCACCCACTAGAACTTATTGAATTTAAAAACATTGGAACCCCACTAGATGATGACAGTATATTGATCAAAGGTCGTCTTTTAGTGTCAGACCATCCGTCCGAACAAATTGACAATCCTTTCTTGTTTCACGTATCTTTAATTGGTTGCAACTTCCTATTAATGTGAGTCTTTTCTTGATCCAAAAGAGTTGTTCTCAACCTATTATATGATGGGGGAATATAATTGGGAATAGAATTTTTAGCTAAAAACTTCGAATATTTTTTAAAGTACGGAGAATTTGCAAAATTGAACGATAAACCTATGTAGCTGCTAATTTGTCGGCAGTATTCCTCTCATGGATGCCAAAAGATTTTCCTATTGCTCCACTTTTTGAACTCTTTTTTTTTTATGTTGAAGTACATCAGTGCCCTCCAAAAGAGATATAAAATAAACTTTTTTTCTTGCATAAACTTGAACCGAAGATTTTTTCTTTTCAGCTTGTTCGTTCTCCATCTTCAAAGTTTTCAATGTATCACCTTGAACTTCACTACATATTTGAACTCTATGACCTGATAATCTTAAGAGATGTGTTTTAACTCTATTATATGATCCAGTAACTTGTTTATTGCAATAGTTACATGACCATGTTCTATTTTCACCACCATTGGGAGCAGTTGAAATTACTTTTACATGATTCCATAATGGCTTGTCATCAAAATCCACTCCACTTTTTGATGGTCTCTTAGGACCCTTTCCATTTTGACTACCCGATGCAGATGATGCCATGCTATTTGATAAAGAATAGCCGAATTTTTTAGTCTAAATTTTTTTTTGACAGAGGTTCTATTTATAATGTTATTGATGAAGACAATTTGACTTTTTCCAATTTTAAACCAATTTATTTTTCCTTGATACATAGGGAGTAGGATTTATTTTTTTAGTTACTTTACTATTTTTAGTCACTTTTGTCATTGGTTTTACTTTTCAATTAGGAGTAGTATTAGTATTAGGAACTTTTTCCATAATTTTTACTTACGTATATTTATCAAATATTGATATATATTATTTTTATATTATAAAAAATTTAAAATAAAAAATACAATAAAATGACTTGGATTGAAAGGACCGATGTTCTGTACTTCTATTAGATTTAAAAAAATACAATTAACAACACAATTGTTTTCCAATATATATATACATATACATACACACACACACATATATATATATATAATAACACAATTAAATAAAATGCGTCACTGGAACCGACAAAATGACACCGACGCCGATACATACAACGTCGTCGCCATCGCCAATGTTGTCACCGAGAAACCTACTGTTTCTTCCCACCAAGTCTTGTCGTCGATCATCAGTTTCTTCCTAAGCACATCGACAACGATGTCTCTGTTTGTCAACTTTACAATCGTTGGCGAATCGTTGGTCAATTTTTTCAAGTAAGTTGACGGTCTATTATTCAATGTTTTCCCTCAAATTTCTTGAATTTGGTCAACGTATTCAAAATCGTTCTCCAGCTAGTCCTCGCCTCAATTATAAGTTTTACCTACTTATTTTGAGCTCCCAAGGATAAAAGTAGCGTTTTACACTCAGAGAAAGAAGCTGAAGTGGTTGAAATAATATATATATATATATATATATATATATATATATATATATATATATTTATAACATTTCACATCGTCCTTTGACGTGATCGGATCTACTCCGGCGATATAGAACCCGACGGCTTAATAGCGCCGGTGGTCAGGTAAGTATCTTTCTCTCTCCTTTGGGCTATCTCTCTTTTCTTGTCTCCCTCGTCCCTCTTGCTTGCCTGTTTATAGCGCCGGCAAGTATGGGTTGTCGTCGTTTCGACTCCGGCAACGGTAGGCTAGTGAAACGCGTCGGCCTCAGGCGAGAGGCGGAACAAAAAAAAGAAAAAAAAGAGACGCACAACTGTCTGCAACCGGACAGGTCGGACTTTCGACGATCGACGACTGCGGTGGTGACGGCGGAGGGCTCAGAACAACAGGTTCTCTCACCAAGCTTGGTGACATTCAGACTAAATTAGATCCAACGTTCTTTTGGCGAAACTTCGGCGACAACATTCCGGCGACCAATTTGCGAAATCCATCTAAGCAAGCATGAGCAGAGAACTTTGATATATAAGCGTCGCCGGTGACTTCTAATCTTGAAACTTTGTTTTATCTTATCTTACTATTTTTGTATCTTGACCGATCTCCTTTAAATTTGATTTCCTTTAAATTGTTGTGGGCTGTCTGATTATTGGTATTGGTGTTTAGTGTTTGTTGTTCTTGGTCATTGGTTGTGTAGTGCTTCACGTGTGCCCTATTGCTTTTGCTGTTTTTTCTTAGTCGTTTCTTTACTATTTTTGAGTAGTGGCTTTGACGGTTGATGGCAGACTAGGATCATGTCCTGGGGGATGGGGCAGGTGTTGGGTTGGGTCGGGGGTATGGGGTGCGAGGTGGTAGGAGAGGGGTTAAGTGTGATGCGAGAGGTGATAGGTTGAGGGTAGGGTCTTGGAACATAGGCACCCTTCAGGGTAAGTCCATAGAGCTTGTGAAGATTCTTAGAAAGAGGAGGATCAATATTGCGTATGTCCAGGAGACTAAGTGGGTAGGTTCTAAGGCTAGGGATGTGGATGGGTACAAGTTGTGGTATTCGTGTAGTGAGAGGCGTAGGAATGAGGTAGGTATCTTAGTAGATGAAGAGCTTAGAGGGCAGATAGTGGAGGTTAAGAGGGTTAGTGATAAGCTGATGACGATTAAGTTGGTCATTCGGGGGTTTACTCTGTACGTCTGTAGTGCTTATGCGCCATAAGTAGGGCTTAGCTGAGGAGGAGAAAAGAAGATTGTGGGATGTCTTAGACGAGGTGGGTAGTGGCATTCCTAGCTCTGAGAAGATTTTCATAGGAGGGGATTTCAATGGGCACATCGGGTCTTTGTCGAGAGGGTATGATGATGTGCATGGAGGCTTTGGTTTCGGGGATAGGAATGATGAGGGAGCTGCTCTTTTGGATTTGCGAGGGCCTTTAGGTTGGTGGTTGTGAATTCGAGCCTTCCTAAGAAAGAGGATCACCTGTTTACCTTCCGAAACAGGATCGCTAGGACCTAGATTGACTTTTTGCTGCTTAGAAAGGGGGATAGAGCGTTGTGTAAGGATTGTAAAGTTATTCCGGGTGAGAACCTTGTGACTCTGCATAGGCTGCTGGTGATGGAATTGGTTTTCAAGAAGGGAAAGTAGAGAAGGGATGGGGAGAATCGACCTAGAATAATTAAGTGGGGTTGCTTGAATCTGGTTGTGCGCTGGATATTGATCAGAAGGTGGCAGGGATGAGGGCGTGGGAGTGTAGAGGGGATGTGGGATAGGGCTGCCTGTTGCATCAAGGAGACAGCTAGAGAGGTGTTGGGTGTCTCGAAGGGCCGTTCCGGCCAACATTGGAGATATTGGTGGTGGAATGGAGAAGTTAAAAAGAAAGTGGAGACAAAGAAGATAGCTTACGCTAAGTTAGTTCAAAGTTAGGATGAAGAGGAGCAACAGGAGAACAAGGAGGAGTACAAGTTAGCTAGGAAGGAGGCTAACCTAGTAGTTACGGCAGCTAAAACAGCAGCGTTTGAGAGTTTGTATGCGGGATTAGAGGAGAGAGGTGGGGAGAAGAGGTTGTCTAGGCTTGCTAAGGCTAGAGAGTGTAAGGGTCCTGATCTTGATCAAGTGAAGTGCATCAAGGAGGAGGATGAAAGAGTATTGGTGGAGGATGTTCACATTAAGAAAAGATGACAATCGTATTTTCATGCTCTTGAACGACGAAGGGGACAAAGACATTGTGTTAGGGGAGTTAGAACACTCTGAGAAGTGTTGTGATTTCGGCTATTGTCGGCGTTTTAAGGTGGAGGAGGTCAAGGTGTCTATTCGCAAGATGCGAAGGGTAGGGCGATGGGGCCTGATGAGATTCCTGTAGATTTTTGGTAGTTTACTGGTGGGGCAGGTTTGACTGAATTGTTCAACGGAATTTTCAAGACGTCAATGATGCCCCGAGGCGTGGAGATGGAGTACGATGATTCCTTTATATAAGAACAAGGGTGACATTTAGAGTTGCAACAACTACTGGGGATTAAGTTGTTGAGTCACACGATGAAGATTTGAGAAAGGGTGGTTGAGCGGAGGTTGAGGAGGATCGTGTCTATTTCTAAGAATCAATTTGGTTTTATGCCTGGTCGCTCGATGACTGAGGCAATTCACCTGGTGCGGAGACTGGTCGAGCAGTATAGGAAGAGGAAGAAGGACTTGCACATGGTGTTCATTGTCCTGAAAAAGGCGTATGATAAAGTTCCTAGAGAGGTTCTGTGGAGATGCTTGGAGGTGAGAGGGGTCCCAGTGGCGTATATCAGATCGATTAAGGACATGTATGATGGGGCAAAAACTCGGGTGAGGATAGTGGGGGGATATTCAGAGCATTTCCCTGTTTTGACAGGGTTGCACCAGGGATCAACTCTTAGCTCGTTTTTATTCGCCTTGGTGATGGATGTGTTGACGCGACATATTCAAGGAGAGGTGCCTTGGTGTATGCTTTTTGCTGAAGATGTAGTTTTAATTGATGAGACGCGAGGAGGTGTAGATAAATTGGAAGTTTTAGAGACAAACCCTGGAGTCTAAAAGGTTCAGGTTGAGTAGGACCAAGACGGAGTATTTGGAATGCAAGTTTAATGACTTGAGGCAGGAGGACGAGGTGGTAGTAAAGTTGGATTTGTAGGTGGTTTGTAAGAGGGATAATTTTAAGTATCCAAAGCTATGATTCAAGATTGATGAGTCTCTCATCGTATTTGGGCAGGATGGATGAAATGGAGGCTTACCTTGGGGTTTTGTGTGACAAAAAGTGCCTCCCAAGCTGAAAGGCAAATTCTATAGAGTTGCAGTTCGTTCGGCCATGCTTTATAAAGCAGAGTGTTGGCCAGTTAAGAACTCTCGCATCCAAAAGTTGAATGTGGCGGAGATGAGGATGTTGTGGTGGATGTGTGGACTTACTAGGAGTGATAGAGTTAGAAATGAGATTATTCGGGAGAAGATGGGGTGGCGTCGGTAGACAAGACGAGGGAAGTGAGGTTGAGATAGTTTGGGCATGTGATAAGGAGGGGCACTGATGCCCTAGTTCGTAGGTGTGAGAGGTTGGCCTTGGATGGTTTCAGACGGGGTAGGGGTAGGCCTAAGAAATACTGAAGAGAGGTTATTAGACGTGACATGGAGCAGTTTCAGCTTACTGAGGATATGACCCTAGATAGGAAGGTATGGAGGAGGCATATTAAGATAGAGGGCTAGTGTGTGTAAATGAGTCGTAGTCAGTAGTTAGGAGTGCTTTGGGGGAGCTTGGCTAGTAGTCGTAGGGCTTTGGTCATAGGTTGAAGCTTCTAGTTAGGTGGGTTAGGGGAGGTGTGTGCCTTTGGTTTGTTAGTGTATAGTACTTCCTTGTGGGTGTTGTATCTTTGTTATTATATCTTGTTTCTTGTTCTATAACGATTTTCCTTACTTTCATTGTATTCTCAGCCGGGGTGGGGGGTGGGGGTGTCTATCGGAAACAACCTTTTTACTTCTTCGGAGGTAGTAGTATGGACTGCGTACATTTTACCCTCCCCAGATCCCACTATGTGAAAATATATCGGGTTTGTTATTGTTGTTGTATATCTATCTATCTATCTATATATATATATATACAGATATATATATACACATATACATAGATATATATATATATATGTATACATAGATATACATATGTATATATATGTATATATATATATACATATATATATGTATGTATATGTATCTATAGATATATGTATACATAGATATATGTATGTATATCTATAGATACATATACATATATATATATATATATGAGTCAGGTCGTAATGGGCATCCTAAGTCCAACCAGGACCAGGGATAGCTCGCCCCTATTACCCAACCCAACCACCTAAATCCAGCCTTAGATGGGTTGAATTTTGAGCATATAACAAGATAGTGTTATTGTTCTCATTAAGACTTTGGGATAGGGTCACAATCGGGACCGAACCAACCTCCAACCGTACCACACCAACCGCCCAGCCATACCAAACCAAACCATAGTCCATAAACAAGAGGGAATACCAAAACATAATATGAAAATCAATCCCAAAATGTAATATGATGGAATAGTGAGAAATTATGTCCGATGATGCCAACCTCCCAGCTTATTCCTATGCCAAGGTCGACACCAATACCGAACCCGCCCATACCAACCCCCAAAAGTACCACAAAGCCTTTATCCAAAAGAGAGAACAAATTTTGTTGGGATATGCCCCTAACCATGGCCAAAACCAATATCCAAAGTAAAAGAAAGGGAAGAAAAGTGTCTAAATAAATCCATAACATGAAATGATGCC
>NW_025823104.1:183451-194813 GCF_002878395.1 Capsicum annuum | reverse complement strand
GGAGGAGAGAAGGTTATTTTTCCATCATAATTCTTTCCTGTCTGCTCTAGTTCTTATGTTTGTTTCCCTAATATTTTTCATGATGTGTTGCAGACTTATCTAACACTAAATTACTAAACTATTGTACTGGTGCAGCGGTGTGGGTTTAATCTGGATCCCTCCCCGACAGCAATGGAGGCAACCTTTACACCAGACGGCCAGTATGTTGTTTCAGGTATTAGATTATTTTTTGAGCTTATTCTTAACCGAAGAAGAATCCTCCTATATTATTGTTGGAGCTTAGATATTAGACTTAGTATGATACTCCAGCCATGATGTAGGTTGACATGGCATTTATGCTTGTGGACCGCAGCAGACTGCCATATGAATTAGTTGGAGTGTGTGCAAGCTGTCCCGGGACATTACCGTCATTAAAAAAATCTTGTGCCCTATAGGAATGTCGAAGCAGTGTTCTAGACTTCCAAAATACCTGCCCTATCTTTGTGCCTTTTTGCTCCTTATTTTTCAGGAATCTTTCATAGTCTGACCGTGGGAACCTTATTCATGTTAGTTGCCAGTTGTGCATAGGTTTTCATTTGGACAAACTACATATTTGTTAACCATGCCTGAACTTTTTTCGTTTTCTACCTTCCCTGATTAATGATCATTATTGCTCAAATTAAAAAATAGATAAGAGTAAGAAAGTGAGAGTATACCTATAATCTTAGAGCTTGACCCGTGCTGTTCTTGTATTTAAATTATGAACCACCAGTAGCCGTGTTTAAGCGCAATGACTTGGCAGTCATCAATATTTAACACACTTGTTTTTTTATCCCACCCTACCCCATCATGAGAATCAACAATAGTGTTTCCCGCTTACCCTCCAGCATGACTCAAACCCCTCAAAACCACGTGAGCAAGCCTCACTTGTCCCAATATTTAACACTCTTTCAGGTCCTTTCAGGAAAAAAGTTTAATGAAAAAAAAAAGTACTTTCTAGCAATAAGCTAGAGCATATTGCTTAACACTCTTTCAGGTCCTTTCAGGAAAAAAGTTAAATGAAAAAAAAAAGTACTTTCTAGCAATAAGCTAGAGCATATTGCAGACATTGTTTGGGAAAAGAGTTAGAAATTTTGGCACTAGTCATTCTGGTGCAGATAATCTTTGGGCAATAGTGATCATGCATTGCCTGCACTATAATATTTTTTGGTTTGCGCAGGCCTTGATAAGAATTGTTGTGCTGTTGAGCTTGGTTCTTATTTTCATCCTGTTCTTAATATGAAGTGCTCACTGTCAAATGCAAACTTGAGGCATTCTTCTCTATGGTCTTATAATCAATACTAGAACTAAAATGCTCTGTATTCATGCTTAAGGTTCTGGAGATGGAAACTTGCATGTGTGGCACATCAACGAACTAAATAAGGTCTCCTTTTGGTTACCCTCTCTCTCTGTCCTTTTTATAGCTATCATTTGGGTCTTTCCCAGCTGGAAATTCGGACAATGATTTTCCATCTATTGAGTATGCCTTTATGGACATTCTTATTACTCATAGGAAAAACTTATCTACACTACATCTTCACCCTAGACTGATCACGACATTTTTATTTCACATGCTCTTTTATCAGATATATATTCTTGCTTTAATTAGTTTTCCATAAGTCATCAGTAAGGTTTGCGTGTTCTTGTCTTCCATGGACTAAAATAAATGACTGTTTTGATAGGTTTGTAGCTGGGATAGCCACATAGGCGTGGCATCGTGCTTGAAATGGGCCCCAAGAAGAGTCATGTTTGTTGCTGCATCATCAGTTCTTACCTTGTGGATTCCTAATAATAGAGGAGGTCCTGCTGAGGCCGCTGGAGTCCAGATAGAAGAACAAGTTACTCTTAATCTATGACGTCTTTATACGTTACATGTATGTGTAAAGACACGGGCCCTCTCGGGAGTTATATGGACATTGTTGAAAATTCTGAACGCTTTTTTATTCGTAGATGCAAGACATAATCCAAGGGCTTTTTAAAAAAAAAAAGTTATGCCCCTTGGACAGTTGATACTATCAAACTGTATCTTGATTTATGAAATGTTTTACAACTCTTGCCTTAAAAGAAAAGAATTAACCCAAAGACTTTCAAACAGTAAGTTGTGCTCCATGCACAAGAGTTGACACTATCACAGCGTGTTTTGATTTATAAGATATCTTATAACCCCTGCCATAAAGGCAAGACTTAGCTCGAGACTTAGCTCAATGACTTAAGTTATGCCCCATAGACAAGAGGTGACCCTATCATGCTGTATTTATGGGATGTACTATAACTTTTGTTTTAGATGTAAGATTTAGTCCAAGGACTTTCATACAATAAGTTACATTCCTCGGGCAAGAGTTGAAACTGTCATGTTGTATTTTGATTCATGAAATATTTTATTACTCTTGTCTTAGAGGTAAGATTTAGACCAATAATTTTCAAACAAGTTACGTCTCACGAGTAAGAGTTGACATTTCACATTGTGTCTTGATTTATGAAATACTTTATAACTCTTGTCTTAGAGATGAGATTTGATTCAAGGAATTTCCAAACAACAAGTCACGCTGTTAAACTTTGATGTCAAAGATTGAAGATCCTCTGTGGATTATCCAATTTTTTGTTCATAACAAAAAAAGGGGGAGAAAAAAAAGAGAAAAGAAAAGCAAAAAAAAAATGAAAAAAAAAAAAAAAAAAAAAAAGAGAGAAGAGAAAAAAATATAGATTAAGCAAAAAGAAAAAAGGAAAAAATTAAGATTGAGAAAAATAAAAAATAAATAATGTTTGAGAAAAAAAACACACACAAAAAAAAATAAAAAATTAAAGATTGAGACAACAGAACTAAAACAAGGAAAAAAACAGAATAGAAAAAGTAAAAATCAAAGAAAAAAAATAGAAATAGAAGTTGAGAGATAAATAAGCATGAAAAATATAAAAATATTTGAGGTGTAGAGAGATAAAAATGTATTTGCCCTATATATAAAAAGAAAGGAAGATTAATTTTTAAAGACTTTTTTTTATGGAAATAAAACAATATACTCACACCATCTCATGTAATTTTTGCATTTTAAAAGTCAAAATCTATATAGAAATGGTCCAAGCCCAATCATGGCCCAAACCCTTTCTAAAATAAAAATAAAAAATTTGATGGTTCGGATTGGACCATTTTATTAATAATCAAAATATTCATAAATGGTCCACAAATATACATTGATCGGGAAGACCCAAGAAAAAAATCGATCCACTAAATAGGAATATGAAGAGTTTCCCGATAAATATAAAGAGATCATTTGGACAAGAGTACTGAGTACTATCTTTCTCATCTGCCTTCGCCTTTCTTCTTCTATGTTTCTTCTAAGCTGGACAAGGAGCTTTCTCAAGTACCTTTTGTGGGTAATCTTCAAGCTTGAGCCTGAAATGTCTGACAAGATGCTCTATCTATTGTTTCCTCCAACCCAAAATCAAACAAAAAGGAAAGTAAAAAGGCAAAACTAAAGAAAGAAAAATCAAATAAGAGAAAAATCTAGAAGCTTAAAAAACTCTTATCAATCTTCACTAATTGATCGCCCATTGGAGTGGGGCAGAAGGAATCCAACCTTATGAAGAGGATAAAGATGAAATCGGAGAAAATAAACCCAATCATCATCACTAGAGCCCCAAATCTTAAAATATTAAGTTGGGGTAGATTTCACACTACTTTTAAGTCTCATAAGTACAGTGAATTAATTCCCCTTGAAGACTTCTTTAGTTTAATCTTTTTGATTACTAACTATCATTGATGATGGTAAATAACTTTCATACCTTTTCTATCAACATCAGATGTAAAATTTCAACGTACTTTTGTTTTTTGTTTCTTATCAGATTAAGCTCACAAAGAAGCTAATATCGCTGCCCACGAACAAGATTTAACAACTCTATCGTCATCTTACTCCATCTATGCTATTACTTTCGAAAAGTTGTGTTTACTGCCTTCACTATTGTGTTCTTGTTGTTTTGTTCGATCTGACACATCATGTTGTATGTTGTAAACGCCTCTGCTGAATTTGCTGCTTGTAAACTGTATTATTTATTCTGACACTTCTTGATACGTGGATTAAAACCTCATTTTTATTCATGTGTATAATTGATTTTCCTACTGGTGGTACCTCATGAAAACTGTTATAATGTAACACTTATGTCCCTACAAAATAAAAAATCTGGTTATGATATGAGTCACTCCCACCAATAAAATAATTAATCCTCTTAATTTTCATTGATATCTACTGAGGAAGTTCCCAAATCTCATCCAATTCTTTCTTTAAAGAAAGACAGTCGGTCTCTAGAGTTATTGGTGGAAAAATATTTTCTACACAATAGTCTAGTCCCGTTTTCAATGCCACAATTTCAGCTTCCAACATAGATCCCTCCCCTATCATTCTTGCCTCTGCATTTATGAAGGTTTTTTCTCTATTTCTAATATAAAAAACTATAACTAGGTCCCAAATTTTCTTTACAAGCTCTGTTGCATTTGAAATTATCAGTCATAAGTAGTTGCCATTTGATTACTTTGCATATTAAGAAGGGATAATAGTTTTCAAGATACTTAACAATCATAGACTATTTTTTTGGAATTTCATTCAACTATGGATAGGTGATCATAGCAAACATCTGAATATTTTTATGATTTTGCATGACCATGTTGTGAAAAGATATTTTTTTTTCTCATGAAATAAAATACTTTTCCTTTTTCATATCAACTGCCACAGCTGAGATAACCTTAAATGAAGGCTTCAATTTTAAGGCAGAAGTAATTTGCCACAAATTAAAAATGATACTTTTCAATTGTATAAAAGGACCATGAAATCATGCAACAGTAGTGAATATATGTCCAAACTTATCAGAATCAGGGCAAGCCATGAACAAATGTTCAAAAGTTTTCATATGTGGCTCATTACATTAGCAATCTGAATAAAATTCACCAATTTTATTTTTATTAAAACTTCTCCAATGAAAATTCTCTCTAGAGAGGAAAAAACATCTTGAAAGGTAATCCCCCTACAACAAATATCATTAAAAACATTCTATTTTTTTTACTCTCATTACATTCTAAGCACTGATCACATAAAATTCTTCAAAGCTATTCAAACTCCACCATACTCTAAAACACTCTACAGACTCCTTAACTACACTAATTTTATAACAATGTGAGAACAAATTTACATTAGACACATGTTTACATAGCCTCAAGTTGGTTTCAATTATTAAATCAAATGCTAGAGTGATCATATCTAGGTTCTCACTATTCTCTGGGACAAAATAATCTCTAACTTCTAAGATATGTTTCCAAATATGAGACCCACCTCTCCATCTATAATTTATGGCTTATGTTTTTTTATCATACTTGTTTCACATAAAATTTGCCCACAAATATAGTCTTGAAACTCCACCAAAGTTTTACAAATAAAAAAAGAAGAAAATTGAAACTAAATCCCCTTCACTCTTAGGAAAAACAAGCCTCAGACCATGAAATTCAATGCTTATTTCTTCTTTCTTTTTTAATGTTTCATAAGAATCTAGCAAAAATTTTATGAAGATCACGAATAACACAGTTAGGAGGATAATAACTGATAACAAGTATATTGGAATGCTTTGCAGTATATTGTTTATCAAAACTGATTTACCTCAAAAAGATAATAATTTTTCTTTTCAAGCTTGCAACTATCCTGAACCTTCTTTAATAAATTTGCAAAATAATCCTTCCTCTTCCTAGCATGTCCAATTGGACATCTAGGTATATTTGCAACTTACCCTGAATGTTTTTCAGTAAATCTGCAAAATGTGTGCCTTAATTTGTTTTCTCTTTGAAAATAGAAAAAACACCAAGGGACTTGGAGCTAACAGTGTGGTTATTTTACATGTTCTTTGTTTAAAAAAAAATTGTTTTCTACTCCATGTATTCAACTTTACTTGTCATATTTTAATTTGATATATTCATAAAAAAATAATAATTAACATAATAATTTTATCATATTACCCTATTAATTGACCAATTGATCTCAATAATTGAAACCAAATTATCAAAATGTATTTATTCGAGTCTATGAAGTTCCAACTTTCAAAGGAGTATACATTTATGGGTATCAACACATTTTTTATGGGGTAATTCATCTATCTCTTTTCCTATAATTGCATTCAAGTAAAAAATTTTGGAGGTAGACAACTTAGTTGTCTCCAGTTCAGAGTTTATTTTTTATCTGATGATTTTCTTAGAAATATTGGTTACCTCCAATTTAGTTGAATTTAAATTTTTTATTTATGGATATCAAATCCAATTTAGTTGAATTAAAAAAAAGTTATTTGTTGAAATTTCAAGTGTTTCCTTCTATATATTTTTCATATCTTTATCCATATCTAATAAGATAAAGTCCTAAGCTTTTCAAGAAAAAATGATTACAAATCACAATATAAACTAACTTTTAAGTAGAGTAAGTTTTAAATGGGTAATCAAAGGGTTCAAGTGTCAATACGAATAGCAGAAATTGACCCTTTAATATTTCAAAATATCTTAGTTAATGGAATAAGGGTAAAACAAGAATATTTCTTTTTGTATTTTTCTTGATAAGTAAAAATAAAAATTCATTTTAGAAATAAGTGACAAATAAAGTTGAATGGAAGGAGTAATTAACAACTCAAATTCCTTTTTAACTTTAAAAGTTGTCATGACCACAAAAATAACTTGTTACTCATTTCATTCCTAAATACTTGCCGTCTTTACTAAAAACAGAAATTTCATAGTACTTGTTATTTTTTATAAAATCAAGACACAATTAGTTGTTTGTTTCCACCTTTATCCGTAGTCATAAATATGAAAAGATATTAATATGGTGCAAAAGAGATAAACATTAAATAGAGATGTCTAATAAATAAGGATAATTTAGTCAAGTTACCCTCTAATGAATGTATTTTTTAAGCGACGTGCAAACAAAAAATGTGGCATATATTAAGAACAGAGGAAGTCAAATTATCTTCTACTTACTGCTATTTGAAAATTGATTACAAATTGTGTCAAATGCCCTTTTCTATTTGGTACTAGATATACCGAGTTCGTGCTAGCACGGACTCAATATATATTACTTAATTTATTTCAATTTATGTGATATTGATAGAATTTAGATTGTCAATCAGAATTTTTATATTATTTTTAGATATTTTAAGTTGTTAATATTTATGATTTATATTTTTTGGAAAATTTTAAATTCTATATATTATTCCCTTTGCACCATTTATGCGGCACTGATACAATTTTGAGAGTCAACGAAATAATTTATATATCTTATAATATTTTAAGTTATTAAGTATTGTTATTTATAATACTTTTTCTTTTACCCCAATTTATGTGTCTCCTACTATTTTATTTTAAATCTTTTTTGGATCCTTTCTAATTTCTTTTTAAAATAAAGAATAGATCTTCTTCAATTGTTGTATATTTAGATAAAAAATTTCACTTCACATATAAAAGGAATGCTTCAGGATTTTAGCCAAATCTGGCTTTGTAACAACTTTAGTATCCGGTTCGGTATTTTCAAAGTTCAAATTCGGTAATCGATATTTGAACGTAGATACCACATACCATACTTATAAATATCGATTCGCTAATTCGGTAATTGATAAATTAAACTTCGGTCTGGTACGATTTTTGGTAATGCCATATTAAAGTTGTAGATGTGCAACTGTACATTTAAACTTCAAAGAGTATATTTAATAGAAACCCTATTTACTATTCTTTTTGTTGCTTTTTACGAATATATTACTAAGGTCCAAGAGATTCTTTGGGATGATTAATACTATTGTCTATTGGGTTGGTTAGGTATATCGTATATGTATATATATATATATATATATATATATATATATATATATTATAAGTGTGAAATGCCTTGAAAATATTGTTTGAACTTTTTATTCTTTATTAAAAGTCTCCGCTTTAGACAAAATTGTCTTTTCACTTTTTTTCTTCAAATTATTACTTAATTGTATTTATATATTGACTCCTAAAATATATGGGATCAAGACTATAAATATACTATAAGACTTTTAAAGTTATACTAAGTTTACGAGAACAAAAACAAAATTTGTTCTACGAGTTGCCTATATATACACACGTAGTAGTCCTCTTCTCCAAACATTAGACATTCTCGAGATAACTTTGGTTGACCTTGATATTGTTGCATCCAGTGAGTTCTTTAGCCTCACACATCTTTTTGTGTTTTCTCAAATTGTACAATTTTTTTCCTTCGTCTGTAGCTGAGTTGAAGTAAACGCATGCATATGTTTTCCTCTGGTTATGGTATATTATATTGCTATTGTAATGTATTTTTTGGGATAATACTCACAAAAATACCTAAATTTTGATCGGATTTTCAGTTGAGCATACTAAACTTTGCGGGGATCCTATTACCCCGTAGACTTTTTAAATCGAATTTAATTTCCCCCAAAACTCTGTACCCAGTTTCGGCGGCTAGCGCATGTAATACACGCATCAATCTCGTTTTTACACGTGTATTGGTGCGTGTAATACACGCGCCAACCTCATATTTTTATGTGTCCAAATGGGCAGATATATGCCATTGAAATACGAAAAAAAGAAGTCTAGGGGGTAATAGGATCCCGTAAAGTTTAGTATGCTCAACTAAAAATTCGGTCAAAGTTCAGGTATTTTTGTGAGTATTATCCCTATTTTTTTTCATGCATTCCCTTTCTGTTGACCTCTTTATCATTTCTCATGATGCTTATTTTGTTTCATGTTAATGAAATGATTAAGAATCATTAAGTTACAAATATTATTAATTTTATGGCTATTAATTACTTTCCTGTGTACTAATTTCTTTTTTTCCTTTTTGGAGTTGTGCCAACCGTATCGTCCTTTTATATAACTTGATTCTTTCCAACTTTCCAATAAGGGAATAGTTAATAAAAGAGAATATTATTGGCAACAATTTTTTTATTTATTCAAAAAAAACTATACATGTATTATTCTTTTTTCCTTGCTTGAATTATGTCACATTATGTAATATGACATACTTATACAAAATTTATAATAATAATTAACCGATTAGGGTATAGAAATATGCTTCTACTTTTTTTGGCTAATGTGTATACTTCTGATTCTTGTTGAATAAGTATGTTTTTAATTTTAATTGTGATATAACTTATTTTCGTGTAATTTTTAACCTTTTTGTGTCTCATTCCTATTCGAATTGAATAGGTTACGTTGAATTGTATATGGTAACTTTTATTCCTATACAAAATCTTAAAATATAAGTTTTTCTTGTACAACTTCAAATATATGAGAAGCAAAACTCCTAAATATATAATGGAGATAGGAAAAGATATTGTTTGAGGTTAGCTTTCAACCTTTCACTTAGTTATATTATTTTTGTAGAACACTTATTGATGTATTAATATTTTATAATGATGTATGATGATTTATTATTTTTTATTTACTTGAGTTGAGAGTCTATCAGAAATAATCTCTATATCTGAGATAAGAGAAAGAGTTCTTTTATGAAGGCACAAAAAGAACATGAATCCCTGTTCTTAGACTATGAATTGCAGTTGACATAGTGTGATGTGGTTTTTGAAATAATCATTGACAGAATACCAACTTATTCACTAGGACTTGCGGTTTTATGAGATAAGATCAAGCTAATATTGAAAGTTGAATAAAGGAGAACTTTAAAATCATTCAGATTATGATGAAGGAACTGGTGATGAAGGTAATAAAGAAGAAACATCAAGCAGCTCAAGCCCTTGCAGTTGGAGAAGGGAGAGGATAATCATCAAGCTAGCAAAAAGTATGTCAATATTAATCATCAAACTAGGAATAAGCATGATTTTGAGGATAAGGTAGAGGCCAAATATGAAGATGATGTTGAACTAGAGAAGAGCCTGATCAAGTAGAGGAATAAGACTATCCATGCTGCCCATCAGGAGAAGAGAAACTTTTCCTCGAGAAATACATACATATAAGGATCAATTCTACTTGCATAGCACTAAAAAACTACTAGAAGCCAAAACATGTAGATGAAAATGGCACACAACACTTTGAAATTTATGCTTCAGACATTGATGAAATTTATAGTAGAACAACGTAATAGTTGAATAAACGTTGTAATGGAGATTGAAAAAGATATTGTTTGCTGGAAAAGTAATAATAGGGTATGTCATAATGGAGATAGAAAAAGATATTGTTCGAGGTTAACTTTCAACCTTTCACTTCGTTTTACTATTATTGTAGAACACTTATTGATGTATTTGCATTTTGTATTAATGTATAATCAATTATTATTATTTTTTTACTTGAGCTGAGAGTTTATCAGAAATAAGCTTTATATCCGAGATAAGAGTAAGAGTTCTAGCTTATCCACTTTTATGAAGGCACTAGAAAAACATGAATTCCCTATTCTTCATACTATGGGTTGCAGTAGTGTGATGTGATTTTTGAAATAATCATTGGCAGAACACAGGCTTATCACTGTGACTTACGATTTTATGAGAAAGGATCAAGCTAAGCTTGAAAGTTGAATAAAGGAGAAGTTTAAAAGCATTTAGATTCTGAAGAAGGAATTAGTGATGAAGAAAATAATTAAAAAATGTCAAGTCACTCGAGCCCTTGCAGTTAGCGAAGGGAGAGGATAATTATCAAGCTAGGAAAGGACATGTCGATATTAATCATCAAACTAGAAATGTTCATGATCTTGAGGATGAGGTAGAGGCCGAATCTAAAGATAGCCTTATCAAGTAGAGGAAGAAGACTATCCAAGCTATACATTGGGGGAAGAGAAACTTTTCCTCGAGAAATACATACATATAAGGATCAATTTGCATAGTACTAAAAAACTACTAGAAGCCAAAATACGCAGATAAAAATGGCTGATAACACTTTGAAAATTATTCAAGATGTAAATTTTATTCAATATGAGATCTTAGGTATTTATCAACCAACTTGATAAAACTTTTCGATGGTTGTATGGCCAAATTGGTATTGATTCGTGGTTGACTGAGTACCAAATTAGGTCAATTTTGTGATTACATAATTAGATGCAAACACTATTAAACATATATTGACAGTATAATATTTTCATATATGAAAATGAATTGTGAAAAAAAATTTGACATTGTGATATTGATTTGGCAATAAAATTATTGTGTTGTCAGAATATTAAATTAATGTATTCTTTCCTTACTGTCAATTGATACTACACATAGTTTATTCTTACACTCTATGTTATACATTTTTTTTTTTTTGTAAATGTAAAAGTCACGTGCAACGCACGTACCCTAATTTTATATATATATATATATATATATATATATATATATATAT